>NW_028170710.1:5000-28974 GCF_963971535.1 Notolepis coatsorum | reverse complement strand
CACGCAGACGCACACACACACACACACACACACACACACACACACACACACACACACACACACACACACAGACGCACACACACACACACACACAGATGCACTCACACACACACACACACACACACACACACACACACACACACACACACACACACACACACACACACACACACACACACACACACACACACGCAGATGCACACACACACACACACACACACCCACCCACACACACACAGATGCACGCACAAACAAAAGGAGGATATCGCCACCGTTTAGGACAGAGGTTCTCAATGTGGGGTCCGTCCCCCAAACGATTGGGAATATTTTCACTAATTTCATTCACTTACGTTTGTCTAATGAGAGAATTATTCTATACTATGATTCGGTTTAATATGTTTCCTGAAAAAATTGAAAATATGACTTATAAGGCGACGATATAAGAATGACTTCGACTAAACTCACTGTCGTTGCCTCAATAATAGAAGATTTAATTAGATTAGATTAGATTCATATTTATTGTCATTATACAGTACAAGTACAGTAGCTACAACGAAAAGAAGTTTGGCATCCAACCAGAGTGCAAATGTAACAGTAAAGTGCAACCGTAATATACAATGTACAGGTGATTAAACTTGGTATAAAATATATAAATTAGTACTACTCAGTAATAGTGCTAATCAGATGTATGAACAGAGTTGTATTAATATGTACAGTGATACAGGTATAAATACCCTATGGTAGTAAGTCATACTGGTAGTATTCATATGTACAGTGATACAGGTATAAAGACACTATGGTAGTATTCATATGTACAGTGATACAGGTATAAAGACCCTATGGTAGTAAGTCATACTGGTAGTATTCATATGTACAGTGATACAGGTATAAAGACACTATGGTAGTATTCATATGTACAGTGATACAGGTATAAAGCCACTATGGTAGTATTAATATGTACAGTGATACAGGTATAAATACACTCTGGTAGTATTAATATGTACAGTGATACAGGTATAAAGACAGTATTAATATGTACAGTGATACAGGTATAAAGACACTATGGTAGTATTAATATGTACAGTGATGCAGGTATAAAGACACTATGGTAGTATTAATATGTACAGTGATACAGGTATAAAGACAGTATTAATATGTACAGTGATGCAGGTATAAAGACACTATGGTAGTATTAATATGTACTGTGATACAGGTATAAAGACACTATGGTAGTATTAATATGTACTGTGATACAGGTATAAAGACACTATGGTAGTATTAATATGTACAGTGATACAGGTATAAATACACTATGGTAGTATTAATATGTACAGTGATACAGGTATAAAGACACTATGGTAGTATTAATATGTACAGTGATACAGGTATAAAGCCACTATGGTAGTATTAATATGTACAGTGATACAGGTATAAATACACTATGGTAGTATTAATATGTACAGTGATACAGGTATAAAGACACTATGGTAGTATTAATATGTACAGTGATACAGGTATAAAGACACTATGGTAGTATTAATATGTACAGTGATACAGGTATAAAGACACTATGGTAGTATTAATATGTACAGTGATGCAGGTATAAAGACACTATGGTAGTATTAATATGTACAGTGATACAGGTATAAAGCCACTATGGTAGTATTAATAAGTACAGTGAAACAGGTATAAAGACACTATGGTAGTATTAATATGTACAGTGATACAGGTATAAAGACACTATGGTAGTATTAATATGTACAGTGATACAGGTATAAAGACACTATGGTAGTATTAATATGTACAGTGATACAGGTATAAAGACACTATGGTAGTATTAATATGTACAGTGATACAGGTATAAAGACACTATGGTAGTATTAATATGTACAGTGATACAGGTATAAAGACCCTATGGTAGTAAGTCATACTGGTAGTATTCATATGTACAGTGATACAGGTATAAAGCCACTATGGTAGTATTAATATGTACAGTGATACAGGTATAAATACACTCTGGTAGTATTAATATGTACAGTGATACAGGTATAAAGACAGTATTAATATGTACAGTGATACAGGTATAAAGACACTATGGTAGTATTAATATGTACAGTGATGCAGGTATAAAGACACTATGGTAGTATTAATATGTACAGTGATACAGGTATAAAGACAGTATTAATATGTACAGTGATGCAGGTATAAAGACACTATGGTAGTATTAATATGTACTGTGATACAGGTATAAAGACACTATGGTAGTATTAATATGTACTGTGATACAGGTATAAAGACACTATGGTAGTATTAATATGTACAGTGATACAGGTATAAATACACTATGGTAGTATTAATATGTACAGTGATACAGGTATAAAGACACTATGGTAGTATTAATATGTACAGTGATACAGGTATAAAGACACTATGGTAGTATTAATATGTACAGTGATACAGGTATAAATACACTATGGTAGTATTAATATGTACAGTGATACAGGTATAAAGACACTATGGTAGTATTAATATGTACAGTGATGCAGGTATAAAGACACTATGGTAGTATTAATATGTACAGTGATACAGGTATAAAGACACTATGGTAGTATTAATATGTACAGTGATACAGGTATAAAGACACTATGGTAGTATTAATATGTACAGTGATACAGGTATAAAGACACTATGGTAGTATTAATATGTACAGTGATGCAGGTATAAAGACACTATGGTAGTATTAATATGTACAGTGATACAGGTATAAAGACACTATGGTAGTATTAATATGTACAGTGATACAGGTATAAAGACACTATGGTAGTATTCATATGTACAGTGATGCAGGTATAAAGACACTATGGTAGTATTAATAAGTACAGTGATACAGGTATAAAGACACTATGGTAGTATTAATATGTACAGTGATACAGGTATAAAGACAGTATTAATATGTACAGTGATGCAGGTATAAAGACACTATGGTAGTATTAATATGTACTGTGATACAGGTATAAAGACACTATGGTAGTATTAATATGTACTGTGATACAGGTATAAAGACACTATGGTAGTATTAATATGTACAGTGATACAGGTATAAAGACACTATGGTAGTATTAATATGTACTGTGATACAGGTATAAAGACACTATGGTAGTATTAATATGTACAGTGATACAGGTATAAATACACTATGGTAGTATTAATATGTACAGTGATACAGGTATAAAGACACTATGGTAGTATTAATATGTACAGTGATACAGGTATAAAGACACTATGGTAGTATTAATATGTACAGTGATACAGGTATAAAGACACTATGGTAGTATTAATATGTACAGTGATACAGGTATAAAGACACTATGGTAGTATTAATATGTACAGTGATACAGGTATAAAGACACTATGGTAGTATTAATATGTACAGTGATGCAGGTATAAAGACACTATGGTAGTATTAATATGTACAGTGATACAGGTATAAAGCCACTATGGTAGTATTAATAAGTACAGTGAAACAGGTATAACGACACTATGGTAGTATTAATATGTACAGTGATACAGGTATAAATACACTATGGTAGTATTAATATGTACAGTGATGCAGGTATAAAGACACTATGGTAGTATTAATATGTACAGTGATACAGGTATAAAGACACTATGGTAGTATTAATATGTACAGTGATACAGGTATAAAGACACTATGGTAGTATTAATATGTACAGTGATACAGGTATAAAGACACTATGGTAGTATTAATATGTACAGTGATGCAGGTATAAAGACACTATGGTAGTATTAATATGTACAGTGATACAGGTATAAAGACACTATGGTAGTATTAATATGTACAGTGATACAGGTATAAAGACACTATGGTAGTATTACTATGTACAGTGATACAGGTATAAAGACACTATGGTAGTATTAATATGTACAGTGATGCAGGTATAAAGACACTATGGTAGTATTAATATGTACTGTGATACAGGTATAAAGACACTATGGTAGTATTAATATGTACTGTGATACAGGTATAAAGACACTATGGTAGTATTAATATGTACAGTGAAACAGGTATAAAGACACTATGGTAGTATTAATATGTACAGTGATACAGGTATAAAGACACTATGGTAGTATTAATATGTACAGTGATACAGGTATAAAGACACTATGGTAGTATTAATATGTACAGTGATACAGGTATAAAGACACTATGGTAGTATTAATATGTACAGTGATACAGGTATAAAGACACTATGGTAGTATTAATATGTACAGTGATACAGGTATAAAGACACTATGGTAGTATTCATATGTACAGTGATGCAGGTATAAAGACACTATGGTAGTATTAATAAGTACAGTGATACAGGTATAAAGACACTATGGTAGTATTAATATGTACAGTGATACAGGTATAAAGACAGTATTAATATGTACAGTGATGCAGGTATAAAGACACTATGGTAGTATTAATATGTACTGTGATACAGGTATAAAGACACTATGGTAGTATTAATATGTACTGTGATACAGGTATAAAGACACTATGGTAGTATTAATATGTACAGTGATACAGGTATAAAGACACTATGGTAGTATTAATATGTACTGTGATACAGGTATAAAGACACTATGGTAGTATTAATATGTACAGTGATACAGGTATAAATACACTATGGTAGTATTAATATGTACAGTGATACAGGTATAAAGACACTATGGTAGTATTAATATGTACAGTGATACAGGTATAAAGACACTATGGTAGTATTAATATGTACAGTGATACAGGTATAAAGACACTATGGTAGTATTAATATGTACAGTGATACAGGTATAAAGACACTATGGTAGTATTAATATGTACAGTGATACAGGTATAAAGACACTATGGTAGTATTAATATGTACAGTGATGCAGGTATAAAGACACTATGGTAGTATTAATATGTACAGTGATTAGGGGTGGGAATCACCAGTTTCATCACGATACGATACGATATCGATTCTTTGGACAACGATACGATATTTGCCGATATCAAAAAGTCTCCCACGATACGATACGATACGATTCGATTCAGGTGCCTGCGATCGATATGAGACGATATTAATTTTATATGCCCATTTAACACAATCAGTAACATTTAGATCAACCCAAAAAAGGCAACAGAAATATCATTTGACATTTTTATTTTTGAGCTCTTTCAGACATTTAAATGAAAAACAATCTCCTGTTCACTGTAGAGTGTAGAGTGCTCAATAGTGCCAACTAACTTTAATAACTAACTTAAATAACCAACTTTAATAACTAACTTAAATAAGGTAATAACTTTAATAACCAACTTAAACAACAACAACATTACAACAATATAAACAATATATTAATTAGAACATAATAATAACCAAGGTCATCTCCACTGTCGATTTCCTGAGAGTCAAAGGTCACTCACCCTTGGATATATATTTTTTGTACTAGCATTATGTAAACAATCCCTTGTGTCTCATAAACAAACAATATAAAACGTACTTACGGTAGTAAGTAACAATAACCAAAGGCACCACTTGTAAGTGCAAATGCAGTGCAAATGCAGTACAGCATAGCTAGCTATTATCCACTATATACTGGAATATGAATGATTCTGAACCAAATAAAAAATATAAATGTTGGAACAAAGCAAATGTAAACAATTCCACGTGTTTTCAGTGCAAATGCAGTACAGCATAGCTAGCTATTATCCACAATACTGTGATATGAATGATTCTGACCCAATTAAAAAATATAAATGTTAGAACAAAGCAAATGTAAACAATTCCACATGTTTCAGTGCAAATGCAGTACAGCATAGCTAGCTATTATCCACTATATACTGGAATATGAATGATTCTGAACCAAATAAAAAATATAAATGTTGGAACAAAGAAAATGTAAACAATTCCACGTGTTTTTCAGTGCAAATGCAGTACAGCATAGCTAGCTATTATCCACAATACTGGGATATGAATTATTCTGAACCAAATAAAAAATATAAATGTTGGAAAAAAGCAAATGTAAACAATTCCACGTGTTTCAGTGCAAATGCAGTACAGCATAGCTAGCTATTATCCACTATATACTGGAATATGAATGATTCTGAACCAAATAAAAAATATAAATGTTGGAACAAAGCAAATGTAAACAATTCCACATGTTTCAGTGCAAATGCAGTACAGCATAGCTAGCTATTATCCACTATATACTGGAATATGAATTATTCTGAACCAAATAAAAAATATAAATGTTGGAACAAAGCAAATGTAAACAATTCCACGTGTTTTCAGTGCAAATGCAGTACAGCATAGCTAGCTATTATCCACAATACTGGGATATGAATTATTCTGAACCAAATAAAAAATATAAATGTTGGAACAAAGAAAATGTAAACAATTCCACATGTTTCAGTGCATGACATCTCAGGCAGTCAAGTATGTCCTTAAGTGTTCTTCTTTGGGAGGTTTTTCTTCAAAAAAACCAACTGATCGACATGCTCAGCAGACAAACAGCTGCGTTCTGAACGGACAATGTCACCTGCAGTGCTAAAAACACGCTCAGAAGGTACGCTAGTACCAGGAATGCAGAGGTATGTTTTGGCAAGGTTTGCCAGGAGAGGAAGCTCAGTCTGCTGGCTTTTCCACCACTCTAACACATTACCTCCGAGGGCCAAAGATGCAGTCTCTCTATACTTAGCAGCTTCAGCCTGGGCTCGCTCTCTGGAGGACTTGGTCTGACGAGGGTCCACATCGCAGAAGGTGTCACCAAACCATTGTTCAATTGCCTTTGACTTCTTGGAAGCGGGAACGTATTCTGAAATGACACAGAAAGACAAAATATCTCTTTCAAACACTTGTTAGCTGATTATAAAAGGGGAACTTCACTGAACAAATTAAAAGTTCCCCTTTATTTAACTAATTTACATGTTTATAACATTGAGTCAATAACACTTTCCACAAAAAGGAAACCTACACACGCACGCACACACACACACACACACGCACACACACACACACACGCACACACACACACACACACACACACCTTGTGCAGTGGCTTGAGCCTGAGATGTCCCCGGCACTTCATCAGAAGGTTGGTCATCATCAGAAGGTTGGTCATCAGATGCGTGAGGAGGTGTACTCGGCTCCACCCGCACCTGCACCGCTGTGTCATTCTGTAGAGACACACACACACACACACACACACAAATATTAAATATAATCATTACAACACTAAATAAAGTAATGAATAATACATCCATTATGAATAGTGTTTGCATTTCTAAAACACAAATAGACAAAATAATATGATCTTAAGTAATGAATAATACATCCATTATGAATAGTGTTTGCATTTCTAAAACACAAATAGACAAAATAATATGATCTTACTTTCTGGTCCCACAGCTCTGCAGCCTCATGGATGACACCCTGGAATGTTGCAGCTCTCTCTGCCTCACTTAGAAATGGCAGCTTTTTGAATCTTGGGTCCAAGGCAGATGCTCTCTGCAGAACTTCATGCAAGCCCACATACCGCTCTTTAAGCTGGCCGGCCATTACCTCCTTCATCTCTGTCAGCAAGGTGGAGTCTTCCTCTGAGATGCTGAAATGCTCCAACAGTTTAGCTTTCATTGGAGCAATGACAGACAGAGTGGGCTGTTTTTCCTCACACATGATGGTGCTGGCACTTTTCACTGGTCCGAGCAGGTTGACCAAGTCCTCAGCTGTAGTGATGTCACTCTCGTTGAGTGTATGCACGTCCTTTGCACCTTTTCTTAGTTTTCTGTCCAGCAGTGTGGCGCACACTGTAGCTTGTTGCTCCAAAAAACGCTCGAGCATATCATATGAACTGTTCCAGCGTGTTATCACGTCTTGCTTTAGCTTGTGCTCTGGAAGTCCAAGCAACTTCTGCTTCTCTTTTAAAAGTGCAGTTGCCACCGTGCTGCGGTGGAAATACGAGACAACCCGTCTCACTCTGCCCAAAAGACGTGCTGCACCAGCACATTTAAGGCCTTTCTGCGTCGCCAAGTTGATAGTATGTGCAAAGCATGTTATGTGTGGCGACATATTTGCCTCTACTCCGGCTACAAGCATGTTGCTGGCATTATCCGTTACAAGCGCAGGTCTTTTGTCGCTTATATTCCACTCTGCACATGCTTCGGTCAAAACGGTGGCAATATTTGCTCCCGTGTGTGAGTCATTCAACACGCGTGTCTGGAGAACATAATTTTTCATTTGCCAGTCTTTGTCAATGTGATGACAGGTCACAGCTACATATGATTCTGTGGTACATGACGTCCAACCATCTGTAGTGAGAGCGACTCGTTCTGCGTTCATCAGCTCACCTTTTATTTCGTTGCGAATAGTATTGTAGAGCGTCGGTATACAGGTATCACTGAAGTGCTTTCTTGATGGAATTGTATATCGCGGCTCCAGAGTATGGAGTAGATCACGAAAGCCGTCGTTTTCAACAACGCTGTACGGCCTCATGTCTTTGCAAATGAAATTTGTAATTGCAGCCGTGATACTCAACGCTCGTTTAGAGTTGTGATTCAGTTTCTGCGGAAAGAAACTTGTCAAGACTGGTGTTGTTGACTTCGCAGCCTCTGACGCACTAGCGGCGGCATGGGGATCAATGCCATGCTTCTTCTTGAGGTGCACAGCAAGGTTTGTCGTGTTTCCCGAGTAACGTATCTCGACTTTACATTGTTTGCAGACGGCATTCGATTTGTCTGTTGTCCCGTCTTTCATCCGAAACCCAAAGTATGTCCAGACCGCTGATTTGTTTCCTTTAGGAGAGATAATATCCTCACCGTCAATGTTTTGGTTGTTAGCCATCCTGCAGCTGCTGTTGACTGTTGTTGTGTTGGTGGTTTGATTTCCCGTTTCACGTGACGATCTCGCGCGAATCCAGCTGCCTGCCGGCGCTTTCGGTTTCTAGATGAGACTTGCGCGCGGCGCAACAGGAAAATGAATCGATAATGATCGATCGTTTTACGTGGCATCGATCCTACTTGATATTTGAAATTAGATCGATATATCGATCTGGATCGATGTATCGTCCCACCCCTAACAGTGATACAGGTATAAAGCCACTATGGTAGTATTAATAAGTACAGTGAAACAGGTATAACGACACTATGGTAGTATTAATATGTACAGTGATACAGGTATAAATACACTATGGTAGTATTAATATGTACAGTGATGCAGGTATAAAGACACTATGGTAGTATTAATATGTACAGTGATACAGGTATAAAGACACTATGGTAGTATTAATATGTACAGTGATACAGGTATAAAGACACTATGGTAGTATTAATATGTACAGTGATACAGGTATAAAGACACTATGGTAGTATTAATATGTACAGTGATGCAGGTATAAAGACACTATGGTAGTATTAATATGTACAGTGATACAGGTATAAAGACACTATGGTAGTATTAATATGTACAGTGATACAGGTATAAAGACACTATGGTAGTATTACTATGTACAGTGATACAGGTATAAAGACACTATGGTAGTATTAATATGTACAGTGATGCAGGTATAAAGACACTATGGTAGTATTAATATGTACTGTGATACAGGTATAAAGACACTATGGTAGTATTAATATGTACTGTGATACAGGTATAAAGACACTATGGTAGTATTAATATGTACAGTGAAACAGGTATAAAGACACTATGGTAGTATTAATATGTACAGTGATACAGGTATAAAGACACTATGGTAGTATTAATATGTACAGTGATACAGGTATAAAGACACTATGGTAGTATTAATATGTACAGTGATACAGGTATAAAGACACTATGGTAGTATTAATATGTACAGTGATACAGGTATAAAGACACTATGGTAGTATTAATATGTACAGTGATACAGGTATAAAGACCCTATGGTAGTAAGTCATACTGGTAGTATTCATATGTACAGTGATACAGGTATAAAGACACTATGGTAGTATTCATATGTACAGTGATACAGGTATAAAGCCACTATGGTAGTATTAATATGTACAGTGATACAGGTATAAATACACTCTGGTAGTATTAATATGTACAGTGATACAGGTATAAAGACAGTATTAATATGTACAGTGATACAGGTATAAAGACACTATGGTAGTATTAATATGTACAGTGATGCAGGTATAAAGACACTATGGTAGTATTAATATGTACAGTGATACAGGTATAAAGACAGTATTAATATGTACAGTGATGCAGGTATAAAGACACTATGGTAGTATTAATATGTACTGTGATACAGGTATAAAGACACTATGGTAGTATTAATATGTACTGTGATACAGGTATAAAGACACTATGGTAGTATTAATATGTACAGTGATACAGGTATAAATACACTATGGTAGTATTAATATGTACAGTGATACAGGTATAAAGACACTATGGTAGTATTAATATGTACAGTGATACAGGTATAAAGACACTATGGTAGTATTAATATGTACAGTGATACAGGTATAAATACACTATGGTAGTATTAATATGTACAGTGATACAGGTATAAAGACACTATGGTAGTATTAATATGTACAGTGATACAGGTATAAAGACACTATGGTAGTATTAATATGTACAGTGATACAGGTATAAAGACACTATGGTAGTATTAATATGTACAGTGATGCAGGTATAAAGACACTATGGTAGTATTAATATGTACAGTGATACAGGTATAAAGCCACTATGGTAGTATTAATAAGTACAGTGAAACAGGTATAAAGACACTATGGTAGTATTAATATGTACAGTGATACAGGTATAAAGACACTATGGTAGTATTAATATGTACAGTGATGCAGGTATAAAGTCACTATGGTAGTATTAATATGTACAGTGATACAGGTATAAAGACACTATGGTAGTATTAATATGTACAGTGATACAGGTATAAAGACACTATGGTAGTATTAATATGTACAGTGATACAGGTATAAAGACACTATGGTAGTATTAATATGTACAGTGATGCAGGTATAAAGACACTATGGTAGTATTAATATGTACAGTGATACAGGTATAAAGACACTATGGTAGTATTAATATGTACAGTGATACAGGTATAAAGACACTATGGTAGTATTCATATGTACAGTGATGCAGGTATAAAGACACTATGGTAGTATTAATAAGTACAGTGATACAGGTATAAAGACACTATGGTAGTATTAATATGTACAGTGATACAGGTATAAAGACAGTATTAATATGTACAGTGATGCAGGTATAAAGACACTATGGTAGTATTAATATGTACTGTGATACAGGTATAAAGACACTATGGTAGTATTAATATGTACTGTGATACAGGTATAAAGACACTATGGTAGTATTAATATGTACAGTGATACAGGTATAAAGACACTATGGTAGTATTAATATGTACTGTGATACAGGTATAAAGACACTATGGTAGTATTAATATGTACAGTGATACAGGTATAAATACACTATGGTAGTATTAATATGTACAGTGATACAGGTATAAAGACACTATGGTAGTATTAATATGTACAGTGATACAGGTATAAAGACACTATGGTAGTATTAATATGTACAGTGATACAGGTATAAAGACACTATGGTAGTATTAATATGTACAGTGATACAGGTATAAAGACACTATGGTAGTATTAATATGTACAGTGATACAGGTATAAAGACACTATGGTAGTATTAATATGTACAGTGATGCAGGTATAAAGACACTATGGTAGTATTAATATGTACAGTGATACAGGTATAAAGCCACTATGGTAGTATTAATAAGTACAGTGAAACAGGTATAACGACACTATGGTAGTATTAATATGTACAGTGATACAGGTATAAATACACTATGGTAGTATTAATATGTACAGTGATGCAGGTATAAAGACACTATGGTAGTATTAATATGTACAGTGATACAGGTATAAAGACACTATGGTAGTATTAATATGTACAGTGATACAGGTATAAAGACACTATGGTAGTATTAATATGTACAGTGATACAGGTATAAAGACACTATGGTAGTATTAATATGTACAGTGATGCAGGTATAAAGACACTATGGTAGTATTAATATGTACAGTGATACAGGTATAAATACACTATGGTAGTATTAATATGTACAGTGATACAGGTATAAAGACACTATGGTAGTATTACTATGTACAGTGATACAGGTATAAAGACACTATGGTAGTATTAATATGTACAGTGATGCAGGTATAAAGACACTATGGTAGTATTAATATGTACTGTGATACAGGTATAAAGACACTATGGTAGTATTAATATGTACTGTGATACAGGTATAAAGACACTATGGTAGTATTAATATGTACAGTGATACAGGTATAAATACACTATGGTAGTATTAATATGTACAGTGATACAGGTATAAAGACACTATGGTAGTATTAATATGTACAGTGATACAGGTATAAAGACACTATGGTAGTATTAATATGTACAGTGATACAGGTATAAATACACTATGGTAGTATTAATATGTACAGTGATACAGGTATAAAGACACTATGGTAGTATTAATATGTACAGTGATACAGGTATAAAGACACTATGGTAGTATTAATATGTACAGTGATACAGGTATAAAGACACTATGGTAGTATTAATATGTACAGTGATGCAGGTATAAAGACACTATGGTAGTATTAATATGTACAGTGATACAGGTATAAAGCCACTATGGTAGTATTAATAAGTACAGTGAAACAGGTATATAGACACTATGGTAGTATTAATATGTACAGTGATACAGGTATAAAGACACTATGGTAGTATTAATATGTACAGTGATGCAGGTATAAAGACACTATGGTAGTATTAATATGTACAGTGATACAGGTATAAAGACACTATGGTAGTATTAATATGTACAGTGATACAGGTATAAAGACACTATGGTAGTATTAATATGTACAGTGATACAGGTATAACGACACTATGGTAGTATTAATATGTACAGTGATGCAGGTATAAAGACACTATGGTAGTATTAATAAGTACAGTGATACAGGTATAAAGACACTATGGTAGTATTAATATGTACAGTGATACAGGTATAAAGACAGTATTAATATGTACAGTGATGCAGGTATAAAGACACTATGGTAGTATTAATATGTACTGTGATACAGGTATAAAGACACTATGGTAGTATTAATATGTACTGTGATACAGGTATAAAGACACTATGGTAGTATTAATATGTACAGTGATACAGGTATAAATACACTATGGTAGTATTAATATGTACAGTGATACAGGTATAAAGACACTATGGTAGTATTAATATGTACAGTGATACAGGTATAAAGACACTATGGTAGTATTAATATGTACAGTGATACAGGTATAAAGACACTATGGTAGTATTAATATGTACAGTGATACAGGTATAAAGACACTATGGTAGTATTAATATGTACAGTGATACAGGTATAAAGACACTATGGTAGTATTAATATGTACAGTGATACAGGTATAAAGACACTATGGTAGTATTAATATGTACAGTGATGCAGGTATAAAGACACTATGGTAGTATTAATATGTACAGTGATACAGGTATAAAGCCACTATGGTAGTATTAATAAGTACAGTGAAACAGGTATAACGACACTATGGTAGTATTAATATGTACAGTGATACAGGTATAAAGACACTATGGTAGTATTAATATGTACAGTGATGCAGGTATAAAGACACTATGGTAGTATTAATATGTACAGTGATACAGGTATAAAGACACTATGGTAGTATTAATATGTACAGTGATACAGGTATAAAGACACTATGGTAGTATTAATATGTACAGTGATACAGGTATAAAGACACTATGGTAGTATTAATATGTACAGTGATGCAGGTATAAAGACACTATGGTAGTATTAATATGTACAGTGATACAGGTATAAAGACACTATGGTAGTATTAATATGTACAGTGATACAGGTATAAAGACACTATGGTAGTATTACTATGTACAGTGATACAGGTATAAAGACACTATGGTAGTATTAATATGTACAGTGATGCAGGTATAAAGACACTATGGTAGTATTAATAAGTACAGTGATACAGGTATAAAGACACTATGGTAGTATTAATATGTACAGTGATACAGGTATAAAGACACTATGGTAGTATTAATATGTACAGTGATGCAGGTATAAAGACACTATTGTAGTATTAATATGTACAGTGATACAGGTATAAAGACACTATGGTAGTATTAATATGTACAGTGATACAGGTATAAAGACACTATGGTAGTATTAATATGTACAGTGATACAGGTATAAAGACAGTATTAATATGTACAGTGATACAGGTATAAAGACACTATGGTAGTATTAATATGTACAGTGATACAGGTATAAAGACACTATGGTAGTATTAATATGTACAGTGATACAGGTATAAAGACACTATGGTAGTATTAATATGTACAGTGATACAGGTATAAAGACACTATGGTAGTATTACTATGTACAGTGATACAGGTATAAAGACACTATGGTAGTATTAATATGTACAGTGATACAGGTATAAAGACACTATGGTAGTATTAATATGGAATTGAATCGTATGTCTAACAAGAAGCTCTCCTCAGGTGGGGGTTCCCTGAGACCGGCTGTTATGGAATGGGGCTCCACGGCCTAATGTGTGTGTGAAGGTGGGGGGTCCTGGACATGAACAAGGTAGAGAACCATGGGGTCAGGGGTCAGGACACTTCCTCAGGGTCACTGAGGAGCGCTAGTCACCGGTTGGGACCCACGGTTTGGCTCCTGAGCTTCTGTAGAATATTAATGGCATTAATGGTATTACAGACACACACACACACACACACACACACACTACATACAGACACACACACACACACACACACACACACACACACACACACACACACACACACACACACACACACACATACACACAGACACACACACGCACACACATACACACACACACACACACACACACACACACACACACACACACACACACACACACACACACACACACACACAAAGATACCCAAATACAAGGACCCAAATAAACTGATGTATATACGGTACTTGCACAAACCAGATACACAGTCGCACACAAATACACATATGTACACAGTACCCATATAGCTAGACACACACACACACACACACACACACACACACACACACACACACACACACACACACACACACACACACACACACACACACACACACACACACACACACACACATACATATTCACATACACATACATACACATACACATACACACACATACATACACATACACACACGTACACACATACACATTCATACTACACATACACATACATACACATACCCATACCCATACCCATACACATACCCATACACATACACACACCTCCTCTCCCTCTCCCTCTCCGGTGTTTGTTTGGTAACAGCAGAGGGAGTCCCCCGACTCCCGTCTCCTGCCTGCTCCTCCTCCCCAGCCATCTCTCAGCAGACGCCAGTAGCTAATTAGTGGAATGACGATCTGCTAATTGTGTTAATTTACATCGTTTTAGCTGGGGGGGGGGAGTCGAGCTGGGGTTGGCAAGCCTGTCACCCTCCCCGACACTCCGACAAAGAGCTCAGCACAAGTTCTGGCTCGGCTAATAGATGCCTAAAGAAGACATGTCAAGTCAAAAAAAAAATTATATATTATGTTTGTATAAATGTATTTAAATAAATATAATGATCAAAATAAGTGAAAACAATACCCTGAATATGGGTACTTGATGTTAAGCACCACACCTGAACAAAAGGAGAGAAGACGCAGGTTTCAAAATAATATTTAGATTACACGCATGAACTGGCATTCTGTAAACATCCCCGATAGAAGCGTTGTACAGTATGCTCATTTATATCTCAGCCAATCAGCTGAGAGACGTCTCGCAATGATAGTCAAATAGATTGAACTTGTTCACGACACAGCTGTGAACCGAAAGCCAACGTTTGCACGTGTGTGTGAACGGTAGGGCTGACCCCTATATTAGTCGAATAGTCGACTAATCGATCGAAAGGAGCCGTAGTCGACTGCCAACCTCTTAGTAAAAAAAAAAAAAAAAAAAAAAAAAACTAAAAAAAAAAAAATTTGTTTCATTCTTTCCAAAAGAAAAGAGGCCTAGAAGCGCGGCTAACGCTAATTGCACGCATACCAGAGGCTAACTGCCTAAGAAAACAGGCACAGAGGCACTGAAAGAGGATTTCACCCGTCTAATGAACACACTAGACTAGACAAAATATCAAGATGTATCCATCAGTGGACCAATTGCATGCTTTTGCAGAGGACAAGAAGCCTTCAGTCGACTCCTTCAGACATTAAGCACCCCCACAGCCCAAATGGAATGATAAAAAAAAATGTAAATCATACTTTTATTTAAAAAAAATTCAAATAATAATTCATAGTCGACTAATAGTATCGGCAAATTTCGGCCAATCATAGTTGACTATCCAAATCCTTAGTCGGGGACAGCCCTAGTGAACGGTGACTATGCTTAAGGCCCTCCCATAGTCGAGCAGACTGTACACAGAGCAGACTCCGCGGAGGTCCGCGTGGACTCTTTGAGCTTTTGATCTCAGCGGACGTCCGCGCGTCAGAAAATAGGAGCTTCGCACTTTGCACTCTGCTGTGGGTCTGCTTTGACTCCCTTTGAGTCCGCGCGGACCTCCGCGGAGTTGCTCTGTGTACAGTCTGCTCGACTATGGGAGGGCCTTTAGCGTCATGATGCCCCCCCCCCCCCCCTGATTACAACCTAATTGGAACAAAGAGTCTAGGTGGAGGAGAGTGAGTTCAGGAAGACAAACATGTCCTTGTGATCCTGAGCTTTAGAATCATATTTCATATCATTAGTTCACGCAGATTAAAGGCATCCAAACAAATAGCTTTTCTTTATATTCACAGTTCCACCCAAATAAGATGGTCTTCTGTTGTTGTTTTGTAGTCTGATAATATATTTCCCACCTCATATAACCTCTATGGATTAGATTGCATTACATTACATTAGATTCACAAGTACAGTACAATGAAAATAGGTTTGGCATCCAACCAGAGTGCAAATGTAACAGTAAAGTGCAACAGCAATATACAATGCACAGGTGATTAAACTGGGTATACCATATATAAATCAGTACTACTGAGTAATAGTGCTAATCAGATGCATGTACAGAGTTGTAACATTAATGAACAGTGATACAGGTATAAAGACAGTATGGTATTAGTCATACTGGCCAGCAGCGTTACTAGTAAGAGCAGGTAAGGGATATGTACAGATATAGATATAGTATACATACAGATATGTAAAAGGATTATGTGCAGGTATGTAGAGACAGATGTGGATAGATAGATATATGTGGAATATATATATTATATATTATATTATTTATTATTATTTTTTTTTATTTTTTTTTATTATTATTATTATTATTATTATTATTATTATTATTATTATTATTATTATTATTATTATTATTATTATTATTATTATTATTATTATTATTATTATTATTATTATTATTATTATTATTATTATTATTATTATTATTATTATTATTATTATTATTACTATTATTATTATTATATATATTATTATATATATTATTGTAGGTGTATAAGTAGGTATAGGAGGATTATATGCAGGTGTATAAATAGGTATATAGGAGGATTATATGCAGGTGTATAAATAGGTATATAGGAGGATTATATGCAGGTGTATAAATAGGTAATAGGAGGATTATATGCAGGTGTATAAATAGGTATAGGAGGATTATATGCAGGTGTATAAGTAGGTAATAGGAGGATTATATGCAGGTGTATAAGTAGGTTATAGGAGGATTATATGCAGGTGTATAAGTAGGTATAGGAGGATTATATTCTCATAAAGTCCATTTTCACAGTTTTCTCACAATGTTTACGTCCCATCTACGTATGTTGTTTCACTTTCGATTGGGCGAAGTTGCGACAAGGTCGTCCTCTGATTGACAGGCGGTTAGCTTGTTAGATTTCAAGGGAGATCGTATAAAAACCATCAATCAATTTGAAGAGCAAGGGCAACGCGCCTCCGGTGCACTCTCGTTGTGTTCTGCGTCACCCGCCGTGCTCGCGGCGTGCTCGTGGCGTTCGTGCATCATCCTCACGCGCATGCTGGAAGAACGCGCGATGCACAACTGCTGTGCTCTATAGCGCCAATTTTATCAACTAGTGGTCAAAAAGTCCACTGCACACCTTTAATATCTCTTCGGGACCCGAAAAAGGAAACTTGGGGGTTTTAACACTTTCTCTGCCAAGGACGCCTAAACTCGTCATTCCCCGCCATGCTAATTCTGCCAATGACGCTGTAACAGGTAATTGAGATCAATATTTCAAAAATCTGTGATCGCAATCATATTTCTCCCGCGGAGACTTGAGATCTACTGTTGATCCCCTCTCAACTCTCCAACGGTTCAAGAGCGCCATCTGGTGGCCGATCGGCGGATCGCCCAAACCGGAAACGGAAACTGGTGCTCATCCAAATTCGGTCCGATCACTCGCAATAGGTCCCGGGACTCAAGCTAGACACAATGGATAGCAATCCGTTACCAATAACTCGATAAACAACATGATTTGGACGTATATACTATTATACAACCTGGAGATGGATCGCATATTTCAACATCCCATAATAGGAATATTTTTGCTCCACGCTCATCGCCCAACGCTACGAGGAAGCTGCGGTGAGTTTCAGCGTTTTTTTTTACCGTGTTTGATACAAACTGCTCTAATGATCATATCACCCACACTACATGAATCATCTAACGTTGACCATCCGGTCAACATCAGATGATAAGTAGTAACTTCTAGAAGCACGTCCATTTGAAATTTTTTATCTCGCGCCGATCGCTATCAAACTGTATACAATCATCAATATAATGCATTTAGGGCTATAAATCACGTTCTGCAGAAAGCTGCAGAAAACGATAAAAACATATTTATACTTTAGACCGTATTTTAGTATGAATATGTGAATGAAAAAGTATAACGTTGCTACACCCTGAACAATAGATACTTGATGTTGAATGGGCCATAGTAATGTCACTTTAGCAATACAATTTAAAAAGTTATAGCCCTGCAAAGAAGGGGAACTTCTCCATAGACAAATAGAGCTGGCAGAGGATGGTATAATGATGTACATAAGCCTGGCGAAGAAAGTGTTAACAAAAGCACATACAGTAGCTCACACTTATGAAAAGCATTAAATAAATAAAACAAACCTTTTTACTATTATGTACCTTACTACTATGCTACTATACTTATACTACTACCTATCATGCTAATAATATAAATATATAATTATTATAATAATAATTATTAGGGCTGTCAGTTTATCGCGTTAATTAGATTAATTAATTACACAGCAAATTATCGCGTTATGAAAATTGACGCAAAATTAATTACAGCCGACCTATATTTACTTTAGACAAGTGGCAAATCGGTGCGCTTTTATTTTGAAATCCACGCTTGAGTTGGGCGTATTAAACTTGGCCCATTGAATGACCCGTAGCCTACTTGATCGTCACTTCACACATGCGTCGTCTATCAAACAAAACAAACACACAAAGGAATTAGCTCAGCTGGAACAAGATGTCAGCATCACCCGAGGCGATACTCCTGGGACCTATGAACGGCAAGTTCAATTTCAAAAAGAATATAGATGGGACAGTAAACAAGACCATTGTAATATGTAGCTTATGTCAAAAAGAATTTGCGTATCACCGAAGCTGCTCTAGTCTAACGTATCACATGAACGCTAAACATGTCCAGGCAAGTTGTTCGAGCAGCTCCAGTGTAGCTAACGTTAGCTCCAGAGCAACTCGCACGCTTCGTCAAACCACTCTTGGAGAATTACCGTTAGGCAAACGGTTGAGTAAATCCACCACAGACAAACTAACCAACAGCGTCGCGAAGTGGATAGCAAAATATTGTAGGCCAATAGCTATAGTGGAAGATAAGGGTTTAGCGGAGTCATTTCGAATAGCGTCGTCTGACCCAAATTACAAGCTACCCTCGAGAGCTACAGTGATGAAAAGGATCCACAACATGTATGACACAGAGAGGGAGGCGAGGGAAGAAGTGTTGGCACGGGCTGGCCCAATGGCCCTAACGGGTGATCACTGGACGTCGGTGGGCAATCATAATTATTTGGGTGTCACAGTGCACTTGATCGATACTGAGTGGAAACTGCAATCATTTGCATTAACGGTGACCAAAACTGTGGGCCGCCATTTCGCCGATGCGTGTGCTGAACAGTTCAACACCGTAATAGAGGAGTGGAATATAAAAGATAAAGTCACATCTATTGGGACTGATTCCGCCCGTAATATGATAGCAGCAGCGCGCTATATGCCGTTCCAGCACATGCCATGTGCTGCACACGTGCTGCAAAGAACCATCACAGTCTCCCTTGAGGACAGAAGCCTTGACACCACCCTGGCAAAGTGCCGCAAGATTGTAGGCCACTTCAAGCACAGCCCTGCCAGTACAGAAGAACTGCAGCAGCAGCAGACTGCCCTCGGACAAGCAAAAGAGCCCATGATACAAGATGTATCCACAAGGTGAGACTGTTTAACTACCTGTTGTATGCTTAGGGTAAATTTAGTGTGTGTGTGTGTTTATTTCTTTGTATTCTGTACAATTGCATCATGCTGCATTAACAACCCCCAGTGGGACTAATAGTTATTTTATTGAATTGGAAGGTGGAATTCGACACTGGCCATGATCTCACGGTACCTGAGGAACCAGGAGGCTGTGACTGCCACTTTGGCCCAACAGAACCACAAGCTGTCCATGCTGACCCCCACAGAGTGTGACAAACTGAAGAAGCTGGAGCTTGTACTTGAGCCCTGCAGGTAAGTGTCTCTCCCTCTCTCTCTCCCCCCATACACCCCCCTCCTCTCTCTCTCTCCCCCATACACACACCTCACACCCCACTCTCTCTCTCCCATACACACACCTCACCCCCCAATCTCCCCCATACACACACCTATCTCTCTCCCATACACACACCTCACCCCCCCCTCTCTCCCCCATACACACACCTATCTCTCCCATACACACACCTCACCCCCCCTCTCTCCCCCATACACACACCTATCTCTCTCCCATACACACACCTCACCCCCCCCCTCTCTCCCCCATACACACACCTATCTCTCCCATACACACACCTCACCCCCCCCTCTCTCCCCCATACACACACATATCTCTCTCCCATACACACACCTCACCCCCCCCCTCTCTCCCCCATACACACACCTCACCCCTCTCTCTCCCATACACACACCTCACCCCCCCCCCTCTCTCCCCCATACACACACCTATCTCTCTCCCATACACACACCTCACCCCCCCTCTCTCCCCCATACACACACCTATCTCCCTCTCATACACACACCTTCACCTCTTTCTCTCTCGCTCTCTTGTTTCACTGCAGGTATGTGACTGAGCTCCTTGGAGGGGAAACCTACGTCTCATGCTCTGTGGTGCTCCCCGCACTCTGCCACCTAAACCGCATCATGGACCTCAACGAGGAGGATCCGGGCTACATGGTAAAGTTCAAGGCCAGCTTCACGAAGGACCTGGACGCACGCAAAGCGACCCTCAACAACAGATGGCTGAAGCTGGCTACAGCCCTCGACCCGCGATTCAAGGACTTGAAGAGCGTACCAAAGGACGAGAGGGATGAGGTGTGTGTGTGAATGAGAAGACCAGTGTTAAGTCCTTAGGCTGTCATGAAAAGTCCTATGCAACTAATTAATTGTCCCTCTTATTAGGTGTGGACCTGGCTTAAAGAGATGCTGCCAGGACCAGAAGCAGACAAAGCTGCTCCACAAGCCACAGAGGACGAGCCACCAGCGAAGAGGACCCTCCTCCTGCTGTCTTCAGACTCTGATTCAGATGAAGTCAGGGTACTGTCAGGACAATTAGACCTCTACAAAGCTGAGCCCAGCATCGGAATGAATGACTGTCCACTGGAGTGGTGGGCAGCTCACGCAAAAGCCTATGGACAGCTGTCTCCTCTTGCTCGCAAATATCTGGCTACTCCTGCTACCTCTGTGCCATGTGAGAGGCTATTTTCACTTGCAGGTCACATAGTCCAAAAGAAGAGGGCAGCCTTACTCTCAGACAATGTAAACAAGCTTGTTTGTCTTAGCAATTGGCTCAAGGAATAGATTTGTCATGCATACAGTAGACCCTGCACTAGACCCTGCACTAGACCCTGCAGTCATGCCCCAGACCCTGTAGTAGACCCTGTAGTCATGCCCCCAGAAACTGTAGTAGACCCTGTAGTCATGCCCCCAGACACTGTAGTAGACCCTGTAGTCATGCCCCCAGACACTGTAGTAGACCCTGTAGTCATGCCCCCAGACACTGTAGTAGACCATGCCCCCAGACACTGTACTAGACCCTGTAGTCATGCCCCCAGACACTGTACTAGACCCTGTAGTCATGCCCCCAGACCCTGTAGTCATGCCCCCAGACACTGTAGTAGACCATGCCCCCAGACACTGTACTAGACCCTGTAGTCATGCCCCCAGACACTGTAGTAGACCCTGTAGTCATGCCCCCAGACACTGTAGTAGACCATGCCCCCAGACACTGTACTAGACCCTGTAGTCATGCCCCCAGACCCTGTAGTCATGCCCCCAGACACTGTAGTAGACCATGCCCCCAGACACTGTACTAGACCCTGTAGTCATGCCCCCAGACACTGTAGTAGACACTGTAGTCATGCCCCCAGACACTGTAGTAGACACTGTAGTCATGCCCCCAGACACTGTAGTAGACACTGTAGTCATGCCCCCAGACACTGTAGTAGACCCTGTAGTCATGCCCCCAGACACTGTACTAGACCCTGTAGTCATGCCCCCAGACACTGTACTAGACCCTGTAGTCATGCCCCCAGACACTGTACTAGACCCTGTAGTCATGCCCCCAGACACTGTACTAGACCCTGTAGTCATGCCCCCAGACACTGTACTAGACCCTGTAGTCATGCCCCCGCCCCCAGACACTGTAGTAGACCCTGTAGTCATGCCCCCAGACACTGTACTAGACCCTGTAGTCATGCCCCCAGACACTGTAGTAGACACTGTACTAGACCCTGTAGTCATGCCCCCAGACACTGTAGTAGTGTAGTAGACACTGTACTAGACCCTGTAGTCATGCCCCCAGACACTGTAGTAGACACTGTACTAGACCCTGTAGTCATCCCCCCAGACACTGTAGTAGACACTGTACTAGACCCTGTAGTCATGCCCCTAGACCCTGTAGTCATGCCCCCAGACACTGTACTAGACCCTGTAGTCATGCCCCCAGACACTGTACTAGACCCTGTAGTCATGCCCCCAGACACTGTAGTAGACCCTGTAGTCATGCCCCCAGACACTGTAGTAGACACTGTACTAGACCCTGTAGTCAGTATATTAATATTTGAATAGTCATATTTGGCACTATATCGTCGAGTTGGACGTAGTCTATTAAGCTAATAATAGTCTGTTAATATATAGTGCTTCGTGCGGTGAGAATACTACCGTAGTCAGTACCCCATCGTTTCGGGCAGAGAACTGGCTGCTTATCCAGGGTGGTTGACCCCACGTGAAGCTGCACCCGAGGAGCCCCAGAGCCGACGAGCGAGTGGACCTGTATACCGGATTATTCTGCCGACGACAGCCCGCCTTCCCAGGCACGGATTATGCTTTGTATACTTTGATTATTCCATGGATAAAGACCCCCGACACTGTAGTCATGCCCCCAGACACTGTAGTAGACACTGTACTAGACCCTGTAGTCAT
>NW_028170711.1:2500-18019 GCF_963971535.1 Notolepis coatsorum | reverse complement strand
AGAGAGACAGACAGACAGACAGACAGACAGACAGACAGACAGACAGACAGACAGACAGACAGACAGACAGACAGAGACGACAGACAGACAGACAGACAGACAGACAGACAGACAGACAGACAGACAGACAGACAGACAGACAGACAGGCAGACAGACAGACAGACAGACAGACAGACAGACAGACAGACAGACAGACAGACAGACAGACAGACAGACAGACAGACAGACAGACAGACAGACAGACAGACAGACAGACAGACAGACAGACAGACAGACAGACAGACAGACAGACAGACAGACAGACAGACAGACAGACAGACAGACAGACAGACAGACAGACAGACAGACAGACAGACAGACAGACAGACAGACAGACAGACAGACAGACAGACAGACAGACAGACAGACAGACAGACAGACAGACAGACAGACAGACAGAGGCAGGCAGACAGACAGACAGACAGACAGACAGACAGACAGACAGACAGACAGACAGACAGACAGACAGACAGACAGACAGACAGACAGACAGAGAGAGAGAGAGAGACAGAGAGAGAGATAATCTCACAGAGGCCAGATGAGTAGACAGTGAGGACATCAGATGTGGAAATCTGCGCTCTTGGGAACGAGAAAATAGGTGGAAATAGCTATGACAGGCTGCTCCAAAAAGAATGAAAGGAGTAAAAGGAAATAAATGCAGCTTTCCCTAGCAAACAAAACATTAACAACATTAAATAAACAAATATCTAAAGAAGAAGGAGAGACACAATATCAGTCAAAAGGATGACAAAGATTATAGAATTACAACAGCATCGACACACATTAGCGTCTTATCACCGACACACATTAGCATCTCATCACCGACACACATTAGCATCTCATCACCGACACACATTAGCATCTCATCACCGACACACATTAGCATCTCATCACAGACACACATTAGCATCGTATCACCGACACACATTAGCATCTCATCACCGACACACATTAGCATCTCATCACCGACACACATTAGCATCGTATCACCGACACACATTAGCATCTCATCACCGACACACATTAGCATCTCATCACAGACACACATTAGCATCTCATCACCGACACACATTAGCATCGTATCACCGACACACATTAGCATCTCATCACAGACACACATTAGCATCGTATCACCGACACACATTAGCATCTCATCACCGACACACATTAGCATCTCATCACCGACACACATTAGCATCTCATCACCGACACACATTAGCATCTCATCACCGACACACATTAGCATCTCATCACCGACACACATTAGCATCTCATCACCGACACACATTAGCATCTCATCACAGACACACATTAGCATCTCATCACCGACACACATTAGCATCTCATCACCGACACACGTTAGCATCGTATCACCGACACACGTTAGCATCTCATCACCGACACACATTAGCATCTCATCACCGACACACATTAGCATCGTATCCCTCCCACCGCTCCCCACACCGTACCTGTCGGAGGTTGCGCGTGACTTTGACGTCGTGCCACGAGTTGTCGTTGAACTTCCCGTTGACGGGCTCCACGATGGCCTCGAAGGCGCCCGAGCCCAGGTTGATGACGAGGGACACGGCGCCGTCCTTCAGCGCCAGGTTGACGTAGTCGGCCGACTTGCCCGTGTGCAGGATGAGCCCGTTGCGTTGCCACGTCTTGAAGGAGAGCGTGATCTCGTCGCTGCTCGACTGGATGGGGTTCTGGGAGAGGTCGTAGCAGAAGTACTCGGAGCCGCGGAAGGTCGCCACGTTCTCCTCCCGCGCTGCGGAGACACAAACACAAGGAGGGGGGGGGGGGGTATCTTTTAGTATGTATATATATATTTTAGTAACAACTCATACTGGACCTTATTGGGGTAAAAGGGCTCTCTCGCTGTAGACTCGGCAGCTCCCAGCTTGTTTATTATTTATTGTTATTACATGGCGTTTTCACATTCGCAGAAATGCTTGCTTGTGATTGGTCAATAGCGCTCGTCAGAGGTCCGATATTACTCGATAACGGACCTCTGTGGAACAATAATGACCGCTGTGCGCAGCTGTTCGCAATCATGGCCACTGACACACACTGCCTCAGTGCAGCCAATCAGGCACACCTGCCGGCTGCACTGACAGCGGAGTGTGTGTGACGATGACAGCGGAGCCAGAACAGAACTGCGTCTGCATTTGATCTCGTCTTGTCGATGTAAAATGAATTAGGTATATTGTTAGTAAGTTAGCCATGTAATAAGCGGGATAATGTATAGCTATAATCGATCATTGTCGCAAAATAATTGACGTTCACTGACGTTTAAAACACCTCGCCGAGGCGGCTCGGTATTTTAAACTCCGTGTCGGTCAAGTATTTTGCGACGATGACCTCGTAGCTATACATTATCCCTTACTTATTTGCACTTACAAACATACATTCTGGAACAAAATA
Source organism: Notolepis coatsorum (assembly GCF_963971535.1). Lineage (NCBI taxonomy): Eukaryota > Metazoa > Chordata > Actinopteri > Aulopiformes > Paralepididae > Notolepis > Notolepis coatsorum. The sequence goes on along the minus strand of NW_028170711.1, from coordinate 15,552 downwards.
AGTATAAGAAGAACAGTTCAAATGTGCAGGAATGGTCAAACAGCCCAAGGGCTTATCAGCGACCTCCCCTCTATATAGGATAACTACACAGAACCCCCCCCACACACACACATTATGCACAAACACACATGCGCATATCCATCTCTCATACACACAGATACATACAATACAGCAGTATACAACAATTATAATATTGGGGGAAAAAGACAAATACACATGGATCCTATACAGACTACAGGATCTTTTTTAAGCTCGCTTTTAAATGTATTTAAAGTGGAACATGTTTCTGTTAGATTTTGTATATCATTCCACATCACTGCACCTTGATAAATGTTAAAGGTTGTTACAGGGGAAACCAGTGGAAATCCTTGTGTCTTCCAGGTACACAAGAATGCTATACCATAACAAACTGATGGTGTGCAGAAATGTACCATACAAAAAATGCTATAGAGACCCCTACAGGTATCTTTGAACTGGCATAGCTGTAATTTACATTAAGGCTAGCGGTTGTGGCCTCGTGGGTAGAGTGTCCGCCCTGAGTTCGGGAGGCTGGGAGTTCAAGCCCCGGCCGAGTCATACCAAAGACTATTTAAAAATGGTACCCATAGCCTCCCTGCTTGACACTCAGCATCAAGGGTTGGTTTGGGGGGAAGTCCTTGCGACATACTAGCGTCATGTCCAAGGGGTGTACTTGTACATCAAGCTGCCTCACGCTACGGAAACAGGAGATAGGCTCCTGCCCCATGTGCCGTTACGGCTTGAGAACCATTGGTTCTCAAAGGCAAACTTCTAGCGGTTGTATCCTTTGTTACAAATAACTCGAGGAGTTGTCAAACATGGTCACGCAGAGGTATACAAATGTTACGTGTTCATTGTTGGGAGAGTTCACTTTGGCACGGTTCAGAGATTGGCCGTATCCTGAACTCAATGATTTTCTTGCAGAGATTATCACGATGCCTGTATTCAATAAAGCCGGTTGAAACTGCGCTGGCAGAGTCCGGGCAGAGTCCTTTCTCCCGTGTTCTCTTCGGGAGGGAGATGGATTCATATAATTGTCAGGCCTGCTGCTTGTATTAGGTTAGGGTAAATCAAATGAACGCTGATCTAAGTTTGTCAATGATCTATTCTAAGAAACCACCTAATGAACCACAATGATTGACACAAACAACAACAAAAGACAGTATCACCTAGACATTAAAAACTGTTAAGCTGTAGCCCTATTTTCAGAAATGTCACTTAAAAGGTACATGCCCAAGTAAATGGAAGATTGCTTCACTTCTACAAGGGTCATTTTGCATGTTCTTGGTATCTAGGAACATCTAGGGACCTGGGGGTATGTATTTCCAGTGTCAGGAATGTTGTGTCTGTTACTAGGCTTGAGTCAATTGTGATGAAACAAAGGAGAATATAAATTATGATTTTTTTAAGCATTTTTTCCGGTGAACAACACCATGTTATAATTGTGCCGCATCCGACCTCGTTCACTGAGCTCATTCAGAACCTTCTTGAGATCAAGTGTAAAAAAAGAAATCTATGAAATTAATAAAGGGAAGATGATTAAACAGAAGGATTTGTAGATACAGTAATAAATGATAATCCATTTGAATTATACATTCTAAATTGAATTATGTACTATAAATGACCTTATTATGGCCAAATCATACATCTATGGATAGGGAAAAAGGTCCTGTTTCCAATGGAATTCAGTAATTTCCTCACGGTTTTACAATAAAAGAGAGATAGAATTAGCATTTTCCAGATAAATTCTTATTTTTGGAAAATCTTAAAAACATCGGTAAACACACGTAGTGCTGAAAATATACACGTTGACTGCTGTTTTGACAGGGTTAAGGTCTTTACTCCCACTACATTTGAAAAAGAAACACAACAATAATTAATACGGTCTCTATTGATCGATTTATGATAAAAAACAGCTTAAGGCGTTAACTAGCAATAGCGATCAGAGATAGTCCACCATGTGACAGTCGAGGATGCTACACCTACAACAGGAGAGAAAGGGACGCCGTTGACAGCTATCGTCAAACATAATCAAACGCCTAATCTCACCGGTGAAATTGCCATTTCCTGTCAAATGGCAAGACTGAGATGCAGTGTTATGCTTTCAATCAGGCAGAGAAGAGCCAAGCTGGCCAAGAGAGAGAGAGAGAGAGAGAGAGAGAGAGAGAGAGAGAGAGAGAGAGAGAGAGAGAGAGAGAGAGAGAGAGAGAGAGAGAGAGAGAGAGAGAGAGAGAGAGAGAGAGAGAGAGAGAGAGAGAAGCACAAAAGGGTCAGGGTGAACATTTGGGCCAAGGTGAGATGAGAGAGAGAGGGAGGGGGGGGGGGGTAGAGGAGAAAGACAGATGATGAAAGTAGAACAATAGCTGCTAAGGAATAAGACGAGAAAGCTAGAGAAGAGAGGGAGATAGAGGGGGGGGGGGGCAAGAAGGAGGAAGGAAATAAAACAGTGCAGTATAGAGTACTTATCTGCCAGATCATCTTCAATAGACCTGTCTCAAACCCTGCCCCTTTTCTTGATCCTCCAATCACAGCTGTCGCTTACCTCTGACTTCCTCGTACGAGGAAGTCAGAGGTAAGCGACAGCTGTGATTGGAGGATCAAGAAAAGAGGGCAGGGTTTTGAGACAGGTCCATTGTCTTAGGTAGGGACTGTGCTGTTAGATGGGGACTGTGATGTTAGATAGGGACTGTGATGTTAGATAGGGACTGTGATGTTAGGGACTGTGATGTTAGATAGGGACTGTGATGTTAGATAGGGACTGTGATGTTAGATAGGGACTGTGATGTTAGGAACTGTGATGTTAGATAGGGACTGTGATGTTAGGGACTGTGGTGTTAGATAGGGACTGTGATGTTAGGGACTGTGATGTTAGATAGGGACTGTGATGTTAGGGACTGTGATGTTAGATAGGGACTGTGATGTTAGATAGGGACTGTGATGTTAGATAGGGACTGTGATGTTAGATAGGGACTGTGATGTTAGATAGGGACTGTGATGTTAGATAGGGACTGTGATGTTAGATAGGGACTGTGATGTTAGCCAACACATTGGACTTAGAGAGCCTGCTAACTTAGGGACCACCATAGCCAACACATTGGACTTAGAGAGCCTGCTAACTTAGGGACCACCATAGCCAACACATTGGACTTAGAGAGCCTGCTAACTTAGGGACCACCATAGCCAACACATTGGACTTAGAGAGCCTGCTAACTTAGGGACCACCATAGCCAACACATTGGACTTAGAGAGCCTGCTAACTTAGGGACCACCATAGCCAAGACATTGGACTTAGAGAGCCTGCTAACTTAGGGACCACCATAGCCAACACATTGGACTTAGAGAGCCTGCTAACTTAGGGACCACCATAGCCAACACATTGGACTTAGAGAGCCTGCTAACTTAGGGACCACCATAGCCAACACATTGGACTTAGAGAGCCTGCTAACTTAGGGACCACCATAGCCAACACATTGGACTTAGAGAGCCTGCTAACTTAGGGACCACCATAGCCAACACATTGGACTTAGAGAGCCTGCTAACTTAGGGACCACCATAGCCAAGATCAAAAGCTGCAGGAACAAGATACAAGAGGTGTATTAGTCACATACATACCAGGGCATACAGTGAAATGGGGGTGGCCAACATGCCCGCTTCGATTGTGCAATAATACTAATAATAAAAATAGACATAATAAAACAGGTAATAAAAAGGGCATGATAAAATAGACATGCTAAATTCCTGAGATTGTTAGTTACGGGTTTAAGGCACTCGGTCCCATGTACACTACTATACAACATACAGTTTTTACTCTATATCCCTATGCTATACTTGCTATAGCTAAACTATACTATACAAGAACCCTCATCGGTTCTTTCCTTATTAAAGTGACCTTTATTTTTCTTGTCCCTTTAAAAAAGTGTCCTTGCCATTTTGTTTTAAAGTGACCGTTTGTGTGTGAGCGATTGCAGCACGTGTGTGTGTGTGCGTGTGTGTGTGTGTGTGTGTGTGTGTGTGTGTGTGTGTGTGTGCGTGCGTGCGTGCGTGCGTGCGTGTGTGTGCGTGCGTGCGTGCGTGCGTGCGTGCGTGTGTGCGTGTGTGCGTGTGTGTGCTCATGTGCACTTGTGTGTGGAGAGTTCAGTGTCCAGTGTTCCGACGGCCTGCAGGGGGACGAAGCTGAACCCATCTGACCCTCTCTCACGAGCAGCTATCTCAGGACGCAGACCTGCTCCCTCGGGACGGCTTCTCCGCTTCCAGAAACAACCCTCCGTGACATCTTATCTGCCCGTCGGCACGGCGACCCAGCATCGCAGATGCCCCGGCCGCCTCCCAGTAACACCTCATCCGATAGGGCGGCGATCAATTATTAATTAACGCGAGTGTTGTTTAAACAAAGGGTCCCTCCCTCGACACCGCACCCCCACCAGATGTTAAAGATCCTGCGCTACCCACACTCTTCAATACTTAATGAGCCGTACTGCCCAGTCTCACCCTAACCCTTCTCCCGGGGGCTTTAGTTTTGTTTTATTGTGGATCCCCATTAGACTACACACCAAAGTGAGACTACTCTTCCTGGGGTCCAAACATTAAAAATACAAACACACAAATTTTTTTTAAATAAAAATATAAAACCACAAACATTCAAGTACTCACAAGAAAACACAGCAACAAACAAAACAAGTGAATCAAAGCTCACTCAATATTCACAAGTCAGATATCACAATTCTCCAACCATAAAAAAGTAAGAACAAAACAGATCAAAATCATATATATGATTTTAACTCATAATATAGCATAACTTTTCTCAAGTCACCGATCATCACCTTTATATTTCCATACTAATTATTTCCATAATAAGTCAATGACTGTGTGGGAAACCCACCCTTGTCCCCGGCGCTGTGTGCTGTGTGCGGCAGAGGAGGGATGTGCGGAAGGATGCTGGTTCTGGGGGTAAATGTCCCTCGATTTATGGGAGATATTTGCAGCGTCCGAAATCCCTCAGTGCCTACAGAATCAGACAGAATTCCTAACCCGACTATACCATCAATGCCAACCAACACTATCAGGCAGAAGATACTAACCCTACTACCCCGGCGCTATGCTTTTAGTAACCTACTGTTCAGTAAGTTCAGTACATTCACCCAGTAGGTCAAAACTCGACTCAGTATACTAACTTCATTGGGTGTTACGTCATTACAAAAGTATTATACTTACAGTGTACGTAGCAGTAGTGTGTGGTGTGGTGCTGTCTGCTCATGTGATAAGTCAGAGTCTATCCGCCAGTAGTCTGTTTGCCCGGTGGTAGTAGCAGTTCAGGGTTCTTTTGGATGTGGACACTACACAACCAAGGTATCCATGTACATAATACTTCCCAAAGGTCAGTGAATATCACGGTCACAACACCAGAGGGAGCTCCACAAATCATGTTAAACCCAGATTCGGCTCAAACAAGGGACTAAACACGTTTTGCAATTATGCCACATCAATGTGGAACGCCCTACCCAAAGCTGTAAAGGAATGTGGATCACTATACCCACCTTCAAAAACACTCTCAAAGAGCACCTACGGCAGACTGCAATTCGAAACTGGCCCCTGTAAATGTCCTAACCCAACCCCCTCCAATGTACCCAACCCCCCCCACCCCACCTACCCAACCTCCTCCAATGTACAGTTTATTCCCCCCCAAATGTATATACTCTCTTTTTAGACTCTTTTTGTATCACAAACAGTACTGTATTTGCAGATCTGGTATGTCATAAATGTATAGATGTAGCAGTACTGACTATCTGTATGTCATGTATGTCATATAATTTTATGATGAATTGAAAATGGGGGACCCTGATGTAAACAAGACGAAAGTCTTTCTCTGGTCTGCATCCCCTTAACAATTGTGAGTATTGAGCCGTTCTGTATTGTACCCATTCTGCAATCTGTTAATACAATTTTCAATCAATCAATCAATCAATCAATCAGACCTGAGACTGCGGTACCGTCTGCCAGACGGCATGAGCTCAAAGCTGTCTGCACTTGGATCTACAGTACATCCTCGCCCGGTCGTTACAATAAATCCCCTTCCTTTAAGTAACCATTGCTAAGCATATTCTCATTAAACCCCCGGAAAACAGTAGACACATGGACGTGGATTATTAATCAATGATATCAGCGATCACTCGGCTGTCTTTTCATTTTATGAATGTAATTATATAAAGAAGAGGGAGTTAAAGGAAATAACATACACGAGAATAAGAACAGAGGAATCTATATCTGCTTTTAGAAATGAGTTATTAAAATGGAATTGGAAGAGTATATATGAAGAATCAAATGTGGCCAAAGCGTATGGGTTATTCCTAGAAACATTTTAAAGTTCTATATGAAAAAAAACTGCCCACTAAAACAATGTAGCAATAAGAATAAATATTCTGAAAATCCGTGGATGTCCACGGGCCTTCAACATGCATGCAAGAAAAATAATACTCTACACAGGTTATTTATAAAACATAAAACAAAGGAGGCAGGGGTTAAATATAAGAAATACAAAAACAAACTAATTCGTATTATGAGAATATGTAAGAAGGATTATTATACCAAATTATTAGATGGGAATAAGAATAATGTTAAAGGAATATGGAACATTATTAAAGAGCATCATCAGAAATCGAAAAAAAACTATCTAACATACCCTGAACATTTTACAGACAATGACGGGAAAATTAGCCTTATTGTTAACCCTTTTTTCGCCAATAACGGCGTACGACATTTTTCAAGGTCATGCGAATTCTGCCAATAACGGCGTACGCCGTTATTCTGATCATATTTCATATTTTTCGCCATGGTATTCATATTTCATTCACGGAGCCTTGTCAGATGCTGCAGGACTCAGCACAACTCTGCAACGCATCAATACTGCCACCTGGTGGCTGATCGGCGAGTTGCCAAACCGGAAATGCCCGTTGCAGCTCGGTCCGTCCCCTAATTCCGTCCGGCCACTCGTTTATCGTCGCGGGACTCAATACACACACCGTGGATATAGATCGTTGCCATAACTCAATAATCTACATGATTTGGGCGTATATTAGTATTATACAAACCGGAACTGGATCGCCTCGATCCACATCACATAACTGGGATCTGTTTGCTCCACTCTCATCGCCCAACGCTACGAGGAAGCTGCCGTGAGTTTCAGCGTTTTTCTTTATCATTTTTGATACAAACTGCTCTGATCAATATATCACCCATACTACATAAATCATTTAACGTCGGTCACGGAATTATAAACGACCCCCCCCCCCCCCCCCCCCCCCTCCGTTCACCCGCGCATGATGAGTCATAACGTTTAGGACCATGTACAGTTGAAATTTTTTATATATTGTTGATCGCTATCAAACGGCATTTGATAATCTAATATTTGCATTTATGTCTATATCTCACGTTCTAGGAAATACTGCAGAAAACGATAAAAACATATTTATACTCTAGACGGTATTTTCGTATGAATGTGTGAATGAAAAAGTAAAACGTTCCTACATCCTGAACGATGGATAATCGATGTTGAATGGGCCATAGTAATGTCAATTTAGCAATACAATTTAAAAAGTTATAGCCCTGCAAAGAAGGTGAACATCTCCATAGACTTACAGTGCTGGCAGAGAATGGTATAAGATGATCAAAGTGGTGGCAGGGAATGGGTTAATGTGGGCCCAAAACTAGCTAAAGAAATAAACAGCGCTGGAAATAGATTTGCTGAGGAGGACTGTGGAGAGAATCACTGACTCAATATCTTTGGGAACTATAGGAAAAAAATAAATGACTGATATGGTAAACAAATGTATGAACACAACTTCAACAGATGGAGACAACATTGATATGACCCTGGTAAAGAATATTATAATTGAGGGAATTGTGGATCCATCCATCTGCTATCATTAAATCTGAGTAAAACCAAATTCATGCTATTTGGAAATCGCAAAAAACCTGCATACTGAAAAGGCTGCACTGTGGGGGTTATCCGACACGGCGATTGTCGTCGGCTAAAGAACATTTCAGATGCTGCCCCTGAATTTATCATACAGAGTTAGAGAGTCAGAGATTTTATTTGCCATGTTTGGACGAATCCACATTGGAAGACAGCCAGGTACAGAGCAAACACTGTGCGTCTACAACTGATCCAATACAGGAGCAGAGTAGAAACAGTACAGACATTAAAAACACAGACCGTATAAAAGGACAAATGCTATAAGGTTAATATCAACATCCCCTAAAGTGGTAAAGTGCATAATAATGCATAGAGGCACAATTTACAGTAAAAGTGCATTAAAATCAAAGTGCGTGATGCACAGACACACAGAAACAGCACTTCCACAAACCTGACTAAATAACACACCAAAAATAAAATAGGATAATATACAAATCTAGCCTTTGGAGTTATTCAGGCTGCGCACAGCACTGGGGAAGAAACTCTTCGTAGACCGAGAGGTAGAGCGTGTGATAGAGCGGTAGCGTCTAAGAGCAGGAGTACTGATCTAGGGTCAGTGATCAGGTCAATGAACATAAAGTAGAGACCCGAGGAGTGACGTGCCACCTGTGCCCCCGCCCCCCCCCCCCCCATTGTTCAAGTTTCAAGTTCAAGTTTCTTTATTAGTTGTCATACAAAAATACAGAATAATTTTATATGAAATGCTTTTTTCTCTTCTGCTCCTGAGAGTGTGCTAGAGTTGGCTACAGAAACTTCTGAATGAGGAGACAAAGCATTGTTTATTTTATCTGTATCATTATCTGTTATAATCACTGTAGACCATTTATTCTTTATAATATACGGTACCTGGGGTGGGGGGGGGGGGGGTACGCCAACAGGTCTAATACTTTGCCACAAGTCACCCGAGGCAACGTGGCCGCAGCGATTCTGCTGAAATATGGAACGGTAATGAGGTGAACATTGATGGAACTTCTTTTAGGTGCGAGGCGGTCGTGAGAGGGGAGAGTGAGGGAGATTGCTATTATCAGGACAAACCCCTGTGATGGTTTTAACGGCGGCCCATAAGCCATTTATTTTTTCGGGGAAGCCTCGCGTTAGACGGATGAGTCCAGATAAGTCATGCCAGGGCTCGTCCATAAAACGCGTCAGAGAGAAAGAGATGGCAGCAGGGGGGAGTTATGGCCTCTGTAAATCTCCCTCACGTTTGGGCCGCGACTCCAGTCCACACTCTCCGTGACTCCAGTCCACACTCTCTCCGTGACTCCAGTCCACACACACTCCGTGACTCCAGTCCACACTCTCTCCGTGACTCCAGTCCACACTCTCTCCGTGAGTCCAGTCCACACACTCTCCGTGACTCCAGTCCACACTCTCTCCGTGAGTCCAGTCCACACTCTCTCCGTGACTCCAGTCCACACTCTCTCCGTGACTCCAGTCCACTCTCTCTGTGACTCCAGTCCACACTCTCTCCGTGACTCCAGTCCACACTCTCTCCGTGAGTCCAGTCCACACACTCTCCGTGACTCCAGTCCACTCTCTCCGTGAGTCCAGTCCACTCTCTCTCCGCGACTCCAGTCCACACTCTCTCCGTGACTCCAGTCCACACTCTCCGTGACTCCAGTCCACTCTCTCTCCGTGACTCCAGTCCACACACTCCGTGACTCCAGTCCACACTCTCTCCGTGACTCCAGTCCACACTCTCTCCGTGACTCCAGTCCACACTCTCTCCGTGACTCCAGTCCACACTCTCTCTGTGACTCCAGTCCACTCTCTCCGTGACTCCAGTCCACACTCTCTCCGTGACTCCAGTCCACACTCTCTCCGTGACTCCAGTCCACTCTCTCCGTGACTCCAGTCCACACTCTCCGTGACTCCAGTCCACACTCTCCGTGACTCCAGTCCACACTCTCTCCGTGACTCCAGTCCACTCTCTCCGTGACTCCAGTCCACACACTCTCTGTGACTCCAGTCCACACTCTGTCCGTGACTCCAGTCCACACACTCTCCGTGACTCCAGTCCACTCTCTCCGTGACTCCAGTCCACACTCTCTCCGTGACTCCAGTCCACTCTCTCCGTGACTCCAGTCCACTCTCTCCGTGACTCCAGTCCACTCTCTCCGTGACTCCAGTCCACACTCTCCGTGACTCCAGTCCACACTCTCCGTGACTCCAGTCCACACTCTCTCCGTGACTCCAGTCCACTCTCTCCGTGACTCCAGTCCACTCTCTCCGTGACTCCAGTCCACACTCTCTCCGTGACTCCAGTCCACTCTCTCCGTGACTCCAGTCCACACTCTCCGTGACTCCAGTCCACACTCTCCGTGACTCCAGTCCACACTCTCTCCGTGACTCCAGTCCACACTCTCTCCGTGACTCCAGTCCACACTCTCTCTGTGACTCCAGTCCACACTCTCTCCGTGACTCCAGTCCACACACTCTCGGTGACTCCAGTCCACTCTCTCCGTGAGTCCAGTCCACACTCTCTCTGTGACTCCAGTCCACTCTCTCTCCGTGAGTCCAGTCCACACTCTCTCTGTGACTCCAGTCCACACTCTCTCCGTGACTCCAGTCCACACTCTCCGTGTGACTCCAGTCCACTCTCTCCGTGTGACTCCAGTCCACTCTCTCCGTGACTCCAGTCCACACTCTCTCTGTGACTCCAGTCCACTCTCTCTCCGTGAGTCCAGTCCACACTCTCTCTGTGACTCCAGTCCACACTCTCTCCGTGACTCCAGTCCACACACTCCGTGACTCCAGTCCACTCTCCGCGACTCCAGTCCACACTCTCTCCGCGACTCCAGTCCACACTCTCTCCGTGACTCCAGTCCACACTCTCTCTGTGACTCCAGTCCACACTCTCTCCGTGACTCCAGTCCACTCTCTCCGTGACTCCAGTCAACACTCTCTCCGCGACTCCAGTCCACACTCTCTCCGTGACTCCAGTCCACACACTCTGTGACTCCAGTCCACACTCTCTCCGTGACTCCAGTCCACACTCTCCGTGACTCCAGTCCACACTCTCCGTGACTCCAGTCCACACTCTCCGTGACTCCAGTCCACACTCTCCGTGAGTCCAGTCCACACTCTCTCCGTGAGTCCAGTCCACACTCTCTGTGACTCCAGTCCACACTCTCAGAAGGTTAACCCTTTCACTACCACACTACAGAAGGTTAATCCTTTCACTACCACACTACAGAAGGTTAATCCTTTCACTACCACACTACAGAAGGTTAACCTTTCACTACCACACTACAGAAGGTTACCGCTTTCAATTCCTGCCGCTAAGCTTTTCAAAACCTGTCGCAATGACCTTGAGAAAGACAGTCTCACAGCCTGACATAATATGAATCAAAGTTGCCGTCTCTAAACACAGTGGACACGCCGGGTCCCCATCGACCCACGGGCAGGGCATCATAGGTGGCCCCTATAGGGAGGTGTAGTGGTTACTTCCTGGTCTATGGGGAGGTGTAGTGGTTACTTCCTGGTCTATATGGAGGTGTAGTGGTTACTTCCTGGTCTATGGGGAGGTGTAGTGGTTACTTCCTGGTCTATAGGGAGGTGTAGTGGTTACTTCCTGGTCTATAGGGAGGTGTAGTGGTTACTTACTGGTCTATAGGGAGGTGTAGTGGTTACTTCCTGGTCTATAGGGAGGTGTAGTGGTTACTTCCTGGTCTATATGGAGGTGTAGTGGTTACTTCCTGGTCTATAGGGAGGTGTAATGGTTACTTCCTGGTCTATAGGGAGGTGTAGTGGTTACTTCCTGGTCTATAGGGAGGTGTAGTGGTTACTTCCTGGTCTATAGGGAGGTGTATTGGTTACTTACTGGTCTATAGGGAGGTGTAGTGGTTACTTCCTGGTCTATAGGGAGGTGTAGTGGTTACTTCCTGGTCTATAGGGAGGTGTAGTGGTTACTTCCTGGTCTATAGGGAGGTGTAGTGGTTACTTCCTGGTCTATAGGGAGGTGTAGTGGTTACTTCCTGGTCTATAGGGAGGTGTAGTGGTTACTTCCTGGTCTATAGGGAGGTGTAGTGGTTACTTCCTGGTCTATAGGGAGGTGTAGTGGTTACTTCCTGGTCTATAGGGAGGTGTAGTGGTTACGTCATTGATGTTTTTCGTGTTCCACCCTCTGTCCAACGCAATGTATTTCCCCATTGCCCATTTCTAAATCGTCTCGTTTAAAACAAATAAAGCATGAACATTTGCATGGTGTACCTTTCTGTGCGTATTCATCCACAATCTATACAAGCTCACCATGAAAATATTCGCAAATGAATCATAAAAAAAAAATCGCAGAATTGTATTTCAACCAAAAATGCTTAAAGGGGAACTATTTTACTATTTCTTTCACTATTTTGGGCACTTTTACACAATTCCTGTGAGTCTATGGAACACCTCTGTAATTTTTTATTTTTTTTTTCATTGTTTTGTATTTCTAATCAAGTCCTCAAAAACAGCATTTTTCTACCTTAAGATCTCGAGCCGTTTTGAGCCTGGGCTGCAACCACTGTGTGCAGCTCATCTTGTACCTGATGCCACACAGCCACATTATCATGCAGCTGTGTCTCTCTGACATCACAAATCAGGACATTTTCAGATGACTCAGTTCAGTGAGGGTGAATATTGTGAGAGGAGAATTGGAAGAATGCGCCAATATGAGAATTAGAGACATAGATCATATTAATATAAGTTCACATAGCTAGGAAACAATGCTAAACACTCAAAAAGGCCATTTATAAGATAGTTCCCCTTTAAACAATAATGTTAGTGATAGAAGGGAACTCATTTTTTGCAAAAAAATTTAAAGCTTTTCAATTTCCATGCGGGAGAATTGTTACAATAGCCGATAATCCATCTTCCCAATGATAAATCCCTATACGGGTGGACCTCGCGGGCGGTCCAAAGTTACGTCAGACTACACCTCCCTATTAGGAAGTATTGTATGACTTCCCTCCATACTCCACATGTCCCTCCAGCTAAGTATTAAACGACTTCCCTCCATACTCCACGGGTCCCTCCAGCTAAGTATTAAACGACTTCCCTCCATACTCCACGGGTCCCTCCAGCT
>NW_028170712.1:0-1000 GCF_963971535.1 Notolepis coatsorum | reverse complement strand
TACAGTCGATTCTTCAACAACCACTGCAGTGACTGAGGAGAAGATCTGACTCACTCACGCTCTCCTGTTGTTCATTCTGTTCCCTCTTTATTGTGGTGTTCCTTTGATTCCAACGCTATTTAAATTGTTCTCCTTTATCATTATCATTATCATCATCATCATCATCATCTTCATCAGGTGATAGGTATACCTTCTCTCAGCAAAGTCAAACAATAGTGTAAGCTGGTTCCAGGCATGTGACATTATTTCAGAAGAGTGTGTGTGTGTGTGTGTGTGTGTGTGTGTGTGTGTGTGTGTGTGTGTGTGTGTGTGTGTGTGTGTGTGTGTGTGTGTGCGCGCGTCTGCATGAGTGTGTGTGTGTGTGTGCGCGTCTGCATGAGTGTGTGTGTATATGAGTGTGCATAACGCAGGTTTCGGCAAAGAACAAAAGATCTTTCCACAGGTGACAGCCTTTTACGAGCGTCTTCCACAGTCGTTTTATTAGGAGCCCGCTTTCCTTTCAAGGTATGGGGAGATTTTTTGGCAAAGTGACCACAGACTTTTTCCTCTCTGCCAATTTCCTTTGATTTAATTACTGCCATATGCTGCGGGCTGCCAGCGCCTGTTACTAAGAGCCGTTTCGACCGACGCAAGGGTCTGTCAGAGAGGTTTAGGTGTACACAACACACACACACACACACAACACACACACACACACAACACACACACACACACACACACACACACACACACACACACACACACACACACACACACACGTGTTTTCAATAAACATGCACAGGCCCGGTAGGAACACACACACACGCACGCACGCACGCACACGCGCGCACGCACACACACACACACACACACACACACACACACACACACACACACACACACACACACACACACAAGCAGGCAGGCAGGCAGACTTGCAAAGTCATTGTGACACACACACTAAACATTCCAGAGAGTGTGAAAGCGTGTGAAAACCCAATTCATCTCTGTTCTGTCTGTT
>NW_028170713.1:0-12904 GCF_963971535.1 Notolepis coatsorum | reverse complement strand
GAATCTCACTGCATGTATGATGTAGCCTGCCTTTCAATACATGAACTTGAATCCCATCATATACATAGTCTGTCCACTATCTGGTGTCATTGCAATGCGTTTTCTATTCTTTCTTATACAGTAAAAAGGGGGAAGAACACTATATTCATATGACTTGTATTCTGCTTACAGCTTCGAAATTCCACTTGTTTCGTTTAACGTAAAGCCTTTTAAATATAATCAAAACGTTCCCGTGTTTCTGCGGTCTGCGCAAAATAATAACGAGTTGAGCTTTATGATTTATGATGAATTGAAAATGGGGGACCCTGATGTAAACAAGACGAAAGTCTTTCTCTGGTCTGCATCCCCAATTAACAATTGTATGTACTGAGCTGTACTGTACTGTACCCATTCTGCAATCTGTTAATAAACTTTTCAATCAATCAATCAATCAAGCTACGCGGAGCGCAGTCAGTCAGTAGCCTACACCCCGTATATTCCGATAACGCTATATAAACCATGCTGCATTCATTCTGAGAGAAAGATCTATTATTCCAAATGCTATTTATAGGGTTTTGACCATAATTACACTACTGTTGCTATTTTACAATGAACTATAATGAACTACGGTTCGTACAGAACATGCCAGTGTTATTATGCACAGAAGCTCATGTCCTTGTTGTAATAATATATTCTACCACTGGGCGCCAGGTACGCATGGTCTGACCTGTGCGTAGACGTAAGCACGGAGTCAAGTTCAAGTTGAAATTGATGAATCCCACTCTTTGCTTAGAAATGATCGTACGCACAGGGTAAGCACAAATCTGTGCGTAGAACACGTTGATGAATGAGGGCCCTGGAGTTTATCACGATCAAATGTCGACCCTTCTTTCTCCCGAGGGAGTTAACGTCCATCATCCTCATCGGAGTGTACATTCCACCACACGCGAACACTGGGGCCGCACTTTCAAAGTTACACGACGAGGTAAACAAACTACAGATAGCTAGCGCTGACGCTGCCATTTTGGTTATGGGCGATTTCAACAGCGCGCGTCTTAAAAAGGTGTTGCCGAATTTCTATCAGCATGTGACCTGTCCCACCAGAGGCAAGAACATATTAGACCATGTATACTCGCAATTTAAGAATGGGTACAAGTCACAGGCTCTTAGTCCATTCGGTAAGTCCGATCACGCCGCCATCTTTCTTTTGCCAAAGTATAAACAAAGTCTCAAGCGAACGCCGGTAGTATCGCGAGAGGTTAAGCGTTGGACCGTGACGTCAGAGGAGACACTCCAAGCTGCGCTTGAATGCACAGACTGGAGTGTATTCCGTGATAACACAGCCAATATTAACGAATACACTGAAACGGTGCTTGACTTTGTCTGTACTCTGGTAGAAGAAACAATCCCCTCTACCACAATTAGAATATACCCAAATCAAAAGCCCTGGGTAGATAAATCCGTCCGTGAGGCACTGAAAGTGCGCACATCAGCCTACAACACCGGGCTGGTGACAGGCAACATGGAAGAACACAAGACGGCAAGATACAACGTCAGGAGAGCAGTAATAGAGGCAAAACGGCGTTACAGGGATAAAGTTGAACTTCAGTTTGAACAGGCTGACTCTAGAGGTATGTGGCAGGGCCTCAGAACAATGACAGACTACAAAGGCACCTCCCTCAAACTGAACAGTGACATCTCCTTAGCAAATGATCTCAATTCCTTCTATGCGAGGTTTGAGGCTGTGAATAACAACACCAGCCTACAAACCACGGCAATGGGGGGGGGGGGTCTGCTGATGGAGACTCAGTGTTCAGGGTAACAGAGCATGAGGTGAGGCGGACCTTTAAAAAAGTGAATATCAGGAAGGCAGCAGGACCGGACGGCATCCCCGGCCGCGTCCTAAAAGTCTGTGCCGACCAACTGGCCCCGGTATTCACTGACATCTTCAACCTGTCCTTGGAACAGGCTGTCATCCCCACCTGTCTGAAGAAGTCCACCATCATCCCTGTACCCAAAAAATCTACGCCCGCTTGCCTCAATGACTACCGCCCTGTAGCCCTCACCTCCATAGCCATGAAGTGCTTTGAGAAGCTAGTGAAGGGCTACATCTGTTCCTCCCTCCCCATCAACCTGGACCCCCTGCAATTTGCATATCGCCCCAACAGGTCCACGGAGGATGCCATAGCCCATGTGCTGCACACAGCAGCATCACACCTGGACAAGAGGCAGTGGAACTATGTGAGAATGCTGTTCATCGACTACAGCTCAGCATTCAATACCATAGTCCCCTCCAAACTCATAGCCAAGCTCAGGGACCTGGGCTTGAACTATGACCTCTGCCAGTGGGTCTTGGACTTCCTGACGGGCAGACCCCAGGTGGTAAGAGCAGGCAACTGCACCTCCTCATCCATCACGCTCAACATAGGGGCCCCCCAGGGCTGTGTTCTGAGCCCCCTCCTCTACTCCCTGTACACACATGACTGCGTGGCACAGCGGAACAACAACACAATCATCAAATTTGCTGATGACACAGTAGTGGTGGGCCTGATCTCTGCCAACGACGAGAGGGCCTACCTGGAAGAGGTAGAGAATCTGTCACAGTGGTGTCAGGAGAACTGCCTCTCCCTGAACGTCAGCAAAACAAAAGAGATGATTGTGGACTTCAGGAGGTCGGGGGTCAAGGACTACAGCCCCCTCAGCATCGACGGGGCACCGGTTGAGAGAGTGAACAGTTTCAAGTACCTCGGAGCCCACATATCCGAGGACTTGACATGGAACACGGACAGTGTTGTGAAGAAGGCACAACAACGCCTCTACTTCCTCAGGCGCCTAAGGAAGTTCCAAGTCAGTCAGAAGATCCTTAGGAACTTCTACTCATACAATAGACTCATACAATAGAGAGCATCCTTTCTGGCAACATCACCTCCTGGTTTGGGAATAGCACTGCACAAGACCGTAGCAGACTACAAAGAGTGACACGTTCAGCCGAACGCACAATTGGAGGGGGGCTTCCCACCCTCCAGAACATTTAAAACAAGCGGTGCAGGGGGAAGGCTAAGAGAATCATCAAGGACTCCAGCCACCCGAACAACTGCCTCTTTGAACTGCTGCGGTCAGGCAAGCAATACCGGAGTCTTAAGGCGAGCACAGAAAGACTCAGAAGAAGCTTCTATCCCCAGGCCATCAGGCTGCTAAACGAACAATAAACACTATGCAACAACCATCAAATGCACACAGCACACACACCCACACGCACACACTCACTTAAACAAACAACACACTGCAGCACCCACTCTCCACTTTAGATCACACAAACACACTTTATAATTATTGATAAAGGATTTGCACTACAACTCGTACACCTACTGTAAATTGTACCTAAATTGCACCTCATCCCATTTCTGCCTTGCACTATATAGTATTGTATATTAGTACACTGCATAGTATATTGTATATTATATGGTAACTCAGTTACGTCTATTCTGCATCGAACATTGTACATATGTCTATACTGAACACTGTGACCTCATTTTTTTTACTTCTAATTTACATGCTATACTATGTTATTTTATTTCATACTTATCTTGTCTTGCACAGTCTCTGGAGCGTAACAGTAAGAAGCATTTTGTATAAAAGTATTCTGTACTTCTGTATGACAACTATTAAAGAAACTTGAAACTTGAACTTGAGACGGTAGCGAGAAAGAGGGACATACACAACACATGCATAATACAGCAGGACATCAACACAAACACACACACACACACACACACACACACACACACACACACACACACACACACACACACACACACACACACACACACTTGAGCATTGTTTACCATTTTCCTTTTTTTTGCCTTTGTACATTTCTCCCATGCCCCAATTTAGTTGTTATTCCAATTCCCTCCTATTGTGTAGGGTGTAGACTACCACATGTCTCCTCTGTCAGTCTGGGGAGGGTGTAGACTACCAGATGTCTCCTATGTCGGTTTGGGGAGGGTGTAGACTACCACATGCCTCCTTTGTTGGTCTGATGAGGGTGTAGACTACCACATGCCTCTTCTGTCGGTTTTGGGAGGGTGTAGACTACCACATGACGGGCACCCAAGTGGCGACCCATGTAACACGCTGCGTCGCGAAGCGGCCGACCCGGGTTCGATTCCTGGACCCGGCGTCCTTTGCCGAATGTCTTCACCCCGCTCTGTCTTCCGTTCCTCCTCTCTCTCTCTCTCTACCGGACTGCCCGGTTAGTACAAACAAATAAAAAATCGACCAAAAACATACATTTTAAATAAAAAAATACTACCACAAAGCCTCCTCTGTCGTTCTGGGGATGGTGTACTGTAGACTACCACATGCCTCCTCGGTCGGTCTGGTGGGGGTGTACTACCATATGTATCCTCTGTCGGCTCTGACAGCTATGAGTTTCACTGGAAGAGCGTAACATGCACAGAGGTTCACACTATCTCACCCATATCCCCTCCCTGCTGAACAGATGCCCCGACCGACCAGTAGGAGTCACTATTGCAACAACCAGGACTCATACCCCACCAGCTTCCCTGCGAACACTGCCATTATTTTAATTAATAATATTATTTTATATTATTTCTTGATGTTTTAACTGTATTGTCATTGTAACATTCATACCAGTAAAAGCAGTTGTGTTGAAGCTAATTGTATTCAGTTGATTTTTATTGAATTGAGAACAATTGTGAAAACATAATAGCAGAACAGACACACGCATACGCACACACGCACGCACGCACGCACACACACACACACACACACACACACACACACACACACACACACACACACACACACACACACACACACACACACACACACACACACACACACACACACACACACACACACACACACACACACACACACACACACACACACACACACACACACACACACACACACACACACACACACACACACTTCTCAACCCTGTGGAGTTTCTCTTTAGTCCAGAGTCACGCCTCAGAGGACAGACACATTGCCACATCCGAGCTGACCGTGTCTCTCTGAGACTCATGGGTGCTCAGAGTGTCAGAGTCAGGACACCGTGTCAGGCCATGTGACGAGTTACCGCGCGGCAGAGACGAATGCGGTGTCATCTGTCTGTTACCACGGAAACACGCGTCTGCCAGCCCGTCAAAGGTCACCGCTGGATGCATTCGGCGGTGAGCCGTGGCCGCTGTCGTTGATTTTGCATATCAACCGGTGTGGAAAAACACTTACAGAATCTAACCGAATCCCATCACAGCGACAGCTTCCTGATTGGCTGTCATTGCAGATCAGGCGGGGGGGGGGGGGGGGGGGGCAGAGGAGGACTGTGATGAATATACAGGCTCTCATGGCTGTGGCCACTCTTCAGACGCTGTACTCCATTAGGCAGTGCATAGGATATGGTCTCTTTATTGCTGTTCATTGCTGCCCTGTGAACACTTGACTTGAGGATGTTTCTGTAGCATGCGCCCTGATTCCCCGCTGATGTGGCTGAGTAGTATGGTTAAAGGGGAAGCTCAGGCAAAAAAATACGCATTTTACGATTATGGAAATCTGATGTTGTTCCTTCATTTTGAGATGTGGCTGAGAGAGCTGGGTGAGATCCTCTGCTTGGAGAGGCTTAGGTCGCTTTCACATATAGTTTTGGTGGACTCGGTGCGGTTCTGGGGGTGAAGTTGCAACATTGTTGCATTCTTCATTTGGTTCGCCTGCGTTCACACAGAAATCTGTCTATTGGACAGTGGAAATGTGTGTGTGGCTGCGAGCCCGTGTGTGCGCGCGCGCGCATGTGTGTGTGTCTGTGTGTGGACTGCGGAGCCCTCCAGATCAGCGGAGCCGAGTTTTGACATGGCATTGATCCATTGTTCTATTGAAGCACATTACCACCATCCTCTCGCTAAACAACTTGTAGACCACGTTGTTTTTATGAGTGCCCACAAGTAGCTGTTTTATTAATAATATAATAAGCCGCGTTTTTTCTTCCTTCTTCCCAAGATGCACAGATATATAGATATATAGATATATAGATAGATAGATGCAGTGTGGTTGTTTTGCAGTGAATGAATGCTGCGAGCAGTGGTAAGGTAATAATAGTATTGACGTGGCATTGATCCAATGCCGTGCGCCTCGGTAATAATAATAAGCCGCGTTTTTTCTTCCTTCTTCCCAAGATGCACAGTTAGATATATAGATAGATAGATAGATAGATAGATAGATAGATAGATAGATAGATAGATAGATAGATAGATAGATAGATAGATAGATAGATAGATAGATAGATAGATAGATAGATAGATAGATAGATAGATAGATAGATAGATAGATAGATAGATAGATAGATAGATAGAGAGATTAGATGCAGTGTGCTTGTTTTGCAGTGAGTGCTGCGAGCAGTGGTAATAATAATCACTTCCTATATTTGGTTCGCGTTTGGTTCGATGAAGCCGAACCGAGACCTACGTTTTCAGGCGGACCAGAGTTCGCCTGTTTGGTCCGCGAACCGACTTCGACACGCATTCACACAAACCCGAAAAACCTGACTATCGAATTCTGGTCCGAAAGTCCGGACCAAACAGCCCCTGTGTGAAAGCGACCTTAGACTCAGGATTGCAAAGAGATGGGGACCAGAGTTAACACATGGGGTCTGAAGGAGTGGGATTAACGATTGTTGTAGCGGCCTCTGCCTGGGTCCGCTTCTCGAGGCATCCGGGAGGTATTCTGTACGCGCTTTCTAAATCCAATAATAGTCTTCACACTTTGAGTTCCGTTGTCAGATACCACAGGTATCCGATTTATTTACACTCATATGGCTCTTACAGTTGTAGATACAACTCATGTCACAATAGCATAACCGTAGCTAATTGTCGGTTTTTCCAAGCACTTTATTTTCTTATACATCTATATTTTCCCTCTTGTCTTGCTCACCTGGTTTGCTCTCTCTCTCTCTCCCTCTTACTATCGAGTCTTGTAACTACTCTGCCCATTGTAATTATAATTTATATTTTCTTTTATTTTCTTTACGCCACTATAGTACAAAATATAGAAAATAAGATTGCTTGTATAAATAACAATGTAAACTAGAACCAACAATGATTTTGCCAACAACATTTGCTATTAATCCATCCTAAGACATTTGCTGTAGAGATATCTGCTGTATATATGTCTTCTGTAGAGATGTCTGCTGTAGAGATGTCTGCTGTAGAGATGTCTGCTGTGCTGTAGATATGTCACCTGGCCTGTGAACTGTGATTTTCCTTATGTCTGGATCCTCGGTCTAGTTAAATATGTGTGTGTGTGTGTGTGTGTGTGTGTGTGTGTGTGTGTGTGTGTGTGTGTGTGTGTGTGTGTGTGTGTGTGTGTGTGTGTGTGTGTGTGTGTGTGTGCGTGCGTGCGTGCGTGCGTGCGTGCATGCGTGTGTGTGTGTGTGTGTGTGTGTGTGTGTGTGTATGTGACAGTTAGTCGAGCACATTCCCTGTACCCTTGAACTGAATCTATTGTCATGGTTACGGTGGGTTGTGGTTTTACAACCTGCTCGCTTTCTTCACCTCGAGAAGCAGGCGGGGGAGAACCCGTCATTGACGTGTGAAAGCATGCTGCAAAGTTCTCAAACAGAGTGTCACTTACGGAGACATGCTGTCACTTTCGGCACACAATCTTTTTTATAAAATATATAAAACAATATATAACATATAATGTTCAGTATCAGTATATATAAATTGATGATTATTTTCCCAACAATACTGTAGCTGCCTCCGGAGTTAGAAAGCCTTTATTTACTTCACCAAAAGTGTCAAGAACAACTTTGTGAGATGCTGCTACAGTACCATATGGCTACAAGACAAATCCACAGCCAGGAGGCCAGCTTACACCACCAAAACAGAAACCCACAGCCAGGAGGCCAGGAGGCCAGCTTACACCACCAAAACAGAAGCCCACAGCCAGGAGGCCAGGAGGCCAGCTTACACCACCAAAACAGAAGTCCACAGCCAGGAGGCCAGCTTAGACCACCAAAACAGAAGTCCATAGCCAGGAGGCCAGCTTACACCACCAAAACAGAAGCCCACAGCGAGGAGGCCAGCTTACACCACCAAAACAGAAGTCCACAGCCAGGAGGCCAGGAGGCCAGCTTACACCACCAAAACAGAAGCCCACAGCCAGGAGGCCAGCTTACACCACCAAAACAGAAGCCCACAGCCAGGAGGCCAGCTTACACCACCAAAACAGAAGCCCACAGCCAGGAGGCCAGGAGGCCAGCTTACACCACCAAAACAGAAGCCCACAGCCAGGAGGCCAGGAGGCCAGCTTACACCACCAAAACAGAAGCCCACAGCCAGGAGGCCAGCTTACACCACCAAAACAGAAGCCCACAGCCAGGAGGCCAGGAGGCCAGCTTACACCACCAAAACAGAAGTCCACAGCCAGGAGGCCAGCTTACACCACCAAAACAGAAGCCCACAGCCAGGAGGCCAGCTTACACCACCAAAACAGAAGCCCACAGCCAGGAGGCCAGCTTACACTACCAAAACAGAAGTCCACAGCCTGGAGGCCAGGAGGCCAGCTTACACCACCAAAACAGAAGTCCACAGCCAGGAGGCCAGGAGGCCAGCTTACACCACCAAAACAGAAGTCCACAGCCAGGAGGCCAGGAGGCCAGCTTACACCACCAAAACTGAAGCCCACAGCCAGGAGGCCAGCTTACACCACCAAAACAGAAGTCCACAGCCAGGAGGCCAGCTTACACCACCAAAACAGAAGTCCACAGCCAGGAGGCCAGCTTACACCACCAAAACAGAAGCCCACAGCCAGGAGGCCAGCTTACACCACCAAAACAGAAACCCACAGCCAGGAGGCCAGCTTACACCACCAAAACAGAAGCCCACAGCCAGGAGGCCAGGAGGCCAGCTTACACCACCAAAACAGAAGCCCACAGCCACTAATGGCCACTAATGTATTGATGATAAACGAAACCAAGGGCCACCTCTCCAGTGTGGGAGACGCCACTAAGCAGCTAGCGGATACTAGCGAGCAGAATAATAAACATTTGGAAACAGCATGGAACCGGGTAGAGGACCGAAAGAACCAGAGCCAACACAACCATGTCAGGCTGATTGGCTTGAAGGAAGGGGCAGTTGTGGGGTGGTCTGATTAAGTGTGCCGAAAGCTTTATTCGGCATCAAACTGGACGGTTGAGTTTGAAATTCAGAGTAGATGGAGCCCCGGCCCCTAGATCCAGCGAGGACCAGCCTGCCAGGTTGGCGCCGATATGGTTTCTGTGCTCCTCTGCGAGAGACAGTGGCTCAGGAGATAAAGCAGTAGTCTGGTAATCAGAAGGTTCCCGGTTCGGTTCACCTCCCGGCAGCGTGTCAAAGTGTCCTTGAGCAAGACCTCTAACTGCTCCCGCTTAGCAGGTTGGCACCTTGAACGGTTGCCTTCTGCCGTCGGTGTGTCGTGTGTGAATGGGTGAATGTGAGGCATAAGTTGTAAATCACTTTGGATAAGAACTTATACATAAATGCAGTCCATTTGTGAGTGGTGTCCAGATCTTCTTCCCAGATATGTCCAGAGAACGGGCTGAAAACAGAAGGCATTCACTAAGACCAAGGAGATGCTGCAGGAAATGTGTCCCGTGAGGTACGCATCTCCAGCCTCTCCAGCCTCCCGTGAGGTAACTGTTACCCATCTTCAGCCTCTCCAGCCTCCCGTGAGGTAACTGTTACCCATCTTCAGCCTCTCCAGCCTCCCGTGAGGTAACTGTTACCCATCTTCAGCCTCTCCAGCCTCCCGTGAGGTAACTGTTACCCATCTTCAGCCTCTCCAGCCTCCCGTGAGGTAACTGTTACCCATCTTCAGCCTCTCCAGCCTCCCGTGAGGTAACTGTTACCCATCTTCAGCCTCTCCAGCCTCCCGTGAGGTAACTGTTACCCATCTTCAGCCTCTCCAGCCTCCCGTGAGGTACGCATCTTCAGCCTCTCCAGCCACTCTACGCCTTGCAAGGAAAGGAAAATACAGAGAGGCCAGGAAGGGCTTTAAGGAACAGTGCAGGGGATAGACAAGATGCAATCGCAATGACAGGTAGAGATACTTTTTGGGGTATGACAGGGTAGGAAGAGGTAGCAGGACGGGTCTATGACCTGGCACAGCATGGATTGTGTCTGTCTGTCTTTCCTTTTCTGTTGCAGGGTTTGTCCTGCCTGTTTGTCAACAGCTATATAAAATGGCTAAATTATAAACAGGGCATAGAACAGCACAAAGCTGATTTAATGAAATTGATTGAAACATTATGTAATATGTTCACATCCATGATTTTGTTTTGTTTTATGTTGAGGGACGGTCGTCTCCTGTTCTGTGTCAGTGTCCTGTTTGTTTTTGTTTGTTGGATTAATCCGGCAGGAATATTTGATTTCTTCATGGCAGAGTATATTGTTTATTTATTGCTTGTTTATTGTTTGAGCATGCAGCATTTGCAGTATTTACTATCTGAACATGGAGATGGAGCACGGCAACTAGTGTTTTGCATCCCTGCCCGATGGTACGTGACTGAGTGGTCACTCTCTCACTCACTCACATGCACAGTAGCGACTGTCTCCTGGTATGCCACAACCCTAACGCAGTGTAAGCAATGTATTTTGCTGCAGTTAAGAGGAAAAGGATCTTATCATATGTTCTGTATCACACTAGCTCCCGCTCAGCGTCTCATTGCATATATCTCGCTCCAGCGTATATACACTGAATACATTTAAAAATGTACCTTTAAATGCCAGCATTCATCTGGCCACACCCCCATCCGCTTACCTACATAAGCAGGGGTGGTGCCACACACTCATCTCCTTCTCAAATTTCATCACAAGCAACGTGTTGCTCATATGCCCACTCGACGTGGAGAAAAATATTGGCTGACAATGTTTACGAGGAAAGGAAGAACAGGAGATACGTTGACATCATATCTTTATTTTCTCTCTCACTATTTTCGAGAAAATACGGCGATATTGTCTTCGTCACTGGAATGTCTGGAAGATGGTGATCATTCTAAAATCCTCCACCGGTTTTCGTATTGGGAGCACGCCGCTGCATGCCTCTCAACTGCAGTTCCTTGCTGTGCTGGTTGCGGTAAAACCTTCAGCACAGCTGAACTGTAGGACGCGCCGCTGTTGTGAGAAGCGGTGTTTTCCAGGTTGGTGAGTACTGTTTTGCTTGCAAGCTTCACTTGTCTGCTAGTGCTACGGGGCTAGCTGACAATGTTACGAACACCGGCCCCAGGCTAGGGTCTTTTGTTCAGCCTCTTAGGCAACAGCAGAAGACCTTGGTCTGAAGCCCATTAGTTAACTAGTGGGCCACGACCATTAACACTGGTGATCCCTGTGTTTTCTGGACGAGTGGATTTCTCTCTGTCATCGTGTAGTCTTTCATATCCAAATGAGAGTATTCCTCACGAGGAAATATGGGCATAGATGTTCGTTAGTGGAAGATCTGTGTTCAAGTCAGCTACAGGCCAGTTTGGTATTGTGCTGGCTCCGTCGGGTTTTGGTAAGATCACCGTTGTAAAACTGTGTTAACATCTTGTTTCTCTTTTCTCTTAAAAAGTGAGGAGGGTTTCAGAACGGCGGCCTGTCTGAGTGAGTGTTATATCATTGTGTACAAGTTCAGGTGATAGCTGCTTAGCTTACGTGCTAGTGGTGGCCTACTGTTAGCCAGTCAGCTGTTAGCTGCGGCGCTAGCCTGCTGTGATCACTAGGTGGCCTACCTGGGCTAGGCTAGGAAACGTTAGCTTGCTGCTATCGGCCGAGGCCCAACGCGGGGTGGCTCCGGCCCCTCGCGCGCCGCTGCGGTTCCCAACTCCCCTCTCCCTCACGGGGAGAGGCGGGGGGGATTCGAAGCTCCCCTCTGGTCGCGTGCGCCGTTCGCTCGGCGTCTCGCGGGCAGGGCCGGTAGCGCCCGACGGTTAGAGCGGCCGTTAGCTTAATGCTACTCTGTTGAACGTGCTTTGATTATAACATGTTTTAAACACTCTTGACTACGACGTCATCTTTGACAGAGGATGTTCGTCGAACCTGCCCTGGGCCAGGACGGCAAGGACTGCGTCAACAAGGGGGACCGTAGCGACGGGATGGAGCGGCGACGCTGCCCAGATCGACAACACAGTACGGCTGTGTTTACTACGGTGCCTTGAGACTGCACTTCGCTTGATCTACGCTCCGGGTAGGCAAAGTTTGGCCAGACCTTGTACACTTCTTCTGGCTTTCCCTTCTAAATGTTTTGTAAATAACGGTGTTTTCAAAAACGAGTGTTGCTGCACTACATTTAGGATACGACGCGAGTTATGTGTGAATTGTCTTGTCACTGGTATTTAGCTTCTCCATGCAAATCGGGTTGTTGTTACAGATGTGAAAATGATCTGGTTTGTTGTGTTGAGGAACATCATGTGTGTTTATATGTACCGTGTACTCACAACTAAGGGGGTTAACCCTTAGGAGTCTAACCTAAAGAGCTCCTCCTCCTGAGAATTTCCCCCTTTTTTTTTGTTACATAATATAAAATTACAGATTCATACCTTCAAAATAAGCCATCAATTGTCAAATTTGAGACGATAGTTTTCAATCAATGTCCTATCAAACATTCTGGTAAAATCCTAACACCTTTTCAGTATAGGACTTGAAGTAGAATCAAGTTCATTCAGCTATCTGATGAGAGAACTACACTCCCAGAATTCAATGTGATCATTGTCACTAGAACCATTTCACACCTGGAGCAAAGGCCCAGTCATTCCTTTGTTATTCCAGTGAATGGACCCAGCAGGAGGCCTAGCCTGTGTGTGTGTGTGTTTCTGTGTGTGTGTGTGTCTGTATCTACAGTACTGTACCATATCAAAAAAAAATAAGCAAACTAGACTAGATGTAAATGT
>NW_028170714.1:0-35757 GCF_963971535.1 Notolepis coatsorum | reverse complement strand
TCTACACACACACCCCACGCACGCGCACACACACACACACACACACACACACACCACACACACACACACACACACACACCACACACACACACACACACACATGCACACACACACCCACACACACACACACACACACACTCATGGGATTTTGACTCCTTAGACAAACAGTTGAGCTTTGACACTAAGGTGTGAACTGATGGAGTGGAGTTGCTGCTGTTTCTGGTGACCTCTGACCTCTGCCTTGCTCACCAACACACTGGGCAGAGCCTCGCTGCCCCCCCCCCCCCCCCCCCCCCACTAGGATGTGACCAAGTCACCCCTCCCTCGCTGTACCGCTCTCAAAATCATAACTGTATTCTATTGAGGAATTTTGGAATTATTACGAAATAATTGATAAATTATGAAAAAGTCATTTTGACTTATTACACAGATAGCTTGGCTAGTTTCATCAGGAGCACGGCTGACAAACGAGAGGCGACAGTGGATCGGGGGGTAGAGCAGTCGTCTGGCAATCCGGAGGTTCCCGGTTCGATTCCCACTCCTACTGGAGTAGGCGACTGACATTTCCTCAACGACAACCGCATATTAATTATTTGTATATGTTTGGGAGTGTATTGCACATGTATTGTTCAAATTATTAGTCAAATTACAGTAATGTCATACGTCGATACCAAACATCCACATCTGCACCATTTATATCATCTTTAGATCGATTTGTTTAAGAGGTGTATGTAAATACAGTTATTCATAATATGTGTGTCTATGTGTGTGTGTCTATGTGTGTGTGTCTATGTGTGTGTTTAACAATGCAAACCAACCTTGACCTTTATTGCAAGTGAGTGCAAGCTGCTAAAGTGTGTGTGTGTGTGTGTGTGTGTGTGTGTGTGTGTGTGTGTGTGTGTGTGTGTGTGTGTGTGTGTGTGTGTGTGTGTGTGTGTGTGTGTGTGTGTGTGTGTGTGTGTGTGTGTGTTGTGTGTGTGTGTGTGTGTGTGTCTGTGTGTGTCTGTGTGTGTGTGTGTGTGTGTGTGTGTCTGTGTGTCTGTGTGTGTGTGTGTGTGTGTGTGTGTGTGTGTGTGTGTGTGTGTGTGTGTGTGTGTGTGTGTGTGTGTGTGTGTGTGTGTGTGTGTGTGTGTGTGTGTGTGTGTGTGTGTGTGCACGCTGATGTCCTTGTCCTCCCGTTATCTCTTATCACCTTTTAGAGGAAATCATAAACACTTATTTATGAGTGATTTATGAGTTCCTCAGTGTCTTGTTTGTGTACGACGTGGTTTATTATGCACTTTACACACACACACACACACACACACACACACACACACACACACGCACGCACACACACAACCAATTACTCGGGTGTTTCAGTAAGTTTACCTTGACAAATGTATTTAATAGTGTGCAGACCTCTCTAGTTCATACAGTTTCAGTCATAATGTATGATGAGGATGATGATGATGATGATTGTTAGAAGTTTCTGTAATCAGCCAATCTCATCTCGTCGTCTCCTTCGTGACTCTCCCTGTCCTGCGTTGTGTTTGTATCCACCCCTGTTAGTACATCCGCTGGTCATAAGAAACAACACTGCAACGTGATCTCTGTCCTTAGGATCCTCATGTTCATTTTCATAAACATAGCCTCTGTACCCGATGTAACCCATTCTGTATTGTCCTTGAACAGTCTTAATTCATTCTTCAATCCAACCGTCTCTTCTGTCACGACAGTCCAATGGTCCTGGGCCTCATCGTAGCCAACCACCATCCCCTGTTAGCCGAAGCTAGCGATGACATGGCATATTCCCTTCCTCCCCGCGAGGGACCGTTTCAACGCGTCCGCTCGTCTGTGCTTCGTATCTCAGTCTAACTTACCCCGGGAGGAGCTCACACCTCATAACATTCTCCCCATAAGAACAGGCCCGCCCCCTCTTTCTTGTTACTACGTGACACGCTGTCTTTGACAACGGCTCTTGTCAGCGTCTTTGGGTTCCTGAAAAGAGCTTTATAGATAAAATGTATTACTATTATTATCCTACTATCCACCGACTGGTCTGCCACTCTACTACTTTCTCCAACTCACGGTGTCGTTAGGCGGCGACGCCCACCTCAGACTGTGAAGAAAGATGTCCAACATGACCCCTAATTGACACAGTATTGCCACAATGTGAAGACACACACACACACCACACACACCCACACACACACACACACACACACACACACACCCACACACACACACACACACACACACACACACACACACACACACACACACACACACACACACACACACACACACACCCACACACACACACACACACACACACACCCACACACACACACACACACACACACCCACACACACACACACACACACACACACACACACACACACACACACACACACACACACACACACACACACCCACACACACACACACACACCCACACACACACACACACACACACACACACACCCACACACACACACACACACACCCACACACACACACACACACACACACACCACACACACACACACACACACACACACACACACACACACACACACACACACACACACACACACACACACACACACACACACACACACACACACACACACACACACACACACACACACACACACACAAACACACACACACACACACACACCCACACACACACACCACACACACACACACACACACACACCCACACACACACACACACACACACACACACACACACACACACACACATACACACACACACACACACACACATCGTCCATATGTCCATCTGACCCGACGAAAACACGAAACCTACAGATTTCACACACAGAAAAAGGTTGTTTATGAACAGCAGCACTCTGCACTCTGCAGAGCGTGCAAAGAGGAAAAGGTGCTCTGAGGTATGTGGGCCACAGCATTCTTAAGACGTGAGCTCACCGCACACACAGACACACTTAAGCTTGTGTGCTTATAAACATTTGCAAACACACACACACACACACACACACATGCTCACACACACACACACACACACACACACATGCTCACACATACACACACACACACACACATGCTCTCACACACACACACACACACACACATGCTCACACACGTGCATGGACACACACACAAACACACGCGCATGGACACATCACACACACACACACACATGCTCACACACGTGCATGGACACACACACAAACACACACGCGCATGGACACACCACACACACACACACACACACACACACACACACACACACACATGCTCACACATACACACACACACACACACATGCTCTCACACACACACACACACACACACACACACACACACACACACACACACACACGCACACAGAGCAGGGGCCAGGCAGGAGGGGTTCCTAGAAGTGTGCAGACAGTGTCCTTGTGTCTCGGGGTGGCCTCATGCTATGGACTCTATAGGAAGACAAAGCGGAGTCAGTGAGCAGGACAGGAGATGGAGTGGACCTGGACCGGGAGGGAGGCAGCACTGCTTCTAGGAAAAGCCACATAGGGGGGGGGGGGGGCTTAGCAACAGGGGAGGAGAGGGGGGGGGGGGAATAGGGTGAAGAGAGAGAGAACGCCAGCGGCCGGGGGAGAGGGAACGGTGTCTCCTTGCACTTTGGAAAGTTTTGACAGATAGAGCCTTGTGTGTGTTGTGCCTCGTGGCGCTGCTCTGTTTCTGGTTGTGTGTCTCCGCGTGTGCGTGTGTGCGTGTCTACATAGGTACATTATTTGCACATGTGTGCACGTGTGTGTGTGTGTGTTGGAGTGCACCCTTCAAACAGCTTTCCTATCCCTCCATAGCCACATATTTTCTCCTACCGTGTTGCCGTCGCCTCGTCCTGCAGCTGCACACACACACACGGTTCACACGGCTTGAGCTCCGAGCAGATCATGGCTTCTATGTACTTCCTCCTCATATCACATTTCTTTTGGATGGTGATGAATGCACACATGAATCGGTGACGTTTTTTTTTAACACGTCTTAACACGTTTTATTTAGGATTCTTATTTGGCGACCCCACACTTAATGTATCGCGTAATTTCAACGTGGAATTAAGGAATATCAAAATAAAAGCACACGTGGGTTGAACTTGATCATGAATATTTATTAGAAAATATAATTACAGCACTATGTTATCAATACACATTTATAAAACGAGGCATATTTAGCCAAAATATGTTGCAGCAGAACATAAAATGTTTTACAAAATACAAAAATTTGC
This sequence comes from Notolepis coatsorum, assembly GCF_963971535.1. Classification (NCBI taxonomy): domain Eukaryota; kingdom Metazoa; phylum Chordata; class Actinopteri; order Aulopiformes; family Paralepididae; genus Notolepis; species Notolepis coatsorum. The sequence goes on along the minus strand of NW_028170714.1, from coordinate 31,501 downwards.
CAATGCACTGTCACCTACCCACGACCCCACTTGGGTAGGTCACGACCCGTAGTTTGAGAACCGCTGGTCTACAAAAAATGAATGCCAATGAATTATTATTATTATTATTATCTTTGAGCATGTACCCTCCAGAGTTCTGCTCTGAGCACACGCTGTTATCTGTCTGTTCTGGAAGCATATCTGGACTCTCTCTCTCTCTCTCTCTCTCTCTCTCTCTCTCTCTCTCTCTCTCTCTCTCTCTCTCTCTCTCTCTCTCTCTCTCTCACTTTCACTTTACCAGAAAAGGAACTAGTGCTTCCCTGAAAGAGTGTGCATGTGCATGTGTGTCTGCACACACACACACACACACACACACACACACACACACACACACACACACACACACACACACGCACGCATGCACGCACACACACACACACACACACACACACACACGCACGCATGCACGCACACACACACACACACACACACACACACACACACACACACACACACACACACACACACACACACACACACACACACACACACACACATGCATGCTCACACAACCTGATGTCAACTATCTGTTGCAGCTTGTTTCTGAGCTGTGCTACTTATGTGTGTGGCAGGTTTGATAGCAAGTTAGTTAGTTAGTTAGTTAGTTAGTTACACATGTTCATCATCATCATCATCGTTGTTATGATCATCATCATCATCATCATCATCATTATCGTAATTTCCACAATTTCCATCCTCATCCTCATCGTTGTGACATCATTCACTCATAACTGGGACATATTTCCTGTAAAGCAAGCCAGACAAAATGTTCTTCTCTGGGAAGGAACAGAGCGAGGTGACAGGCTGAGGCTACAGTACATCCTACTGTTCAGTCAACTCTCACAGGGGCTTCTGAGGTAAGTGTGTGTGTGTGTGAGTGAGAGAGAGGGTGTGTGTGAGAGAGAGAGGGTGTGTGTGTGAGAGAGAGGGTGTGTGTGTATCGTTTTGTCAGATGATTCAGACAACCAAGACAACTTTGGAAAGAAGTCTTTCTTTGTGTCATTGTCACAGGTCAAACATATACATGTTGGCGAACAAAGAGCGTCACTGAGCGTGGGGAGGATGATACGAGGTGGGCCCCCGCCCAGCCCCTCTCTGGTCCTGCACCGTTGGGTTGGAGGAGGAGGAGGAGCAGGTCAGGCCGCTGATGGGGAAGTTGACATCGTAGATACCAGGTGGAACGGACAGCGCGCTGTCATCATGAGACCTCCGCCTGGATCAGGCTGCCACCTCAGAGCTCACGTGCCACTATAAGCCCAGGTGTTCTGGCACGACATCGTCACGTTCTCATGGGAGACTTGGAGAGATAGGGGCTGCAGACTGCGCCTGCTCCACCGATCCACAGAGGGAAGCAGTTGTCTCAGGTCTCCCCCCTCCGTGATTAGTTCACGTTGCCCACAGCTGTGCCCATGCCCATCTTGCTGAATCATCTCTAGTTAACCCTTTCACTGCCGCGCTACCAAACGGTTAACCCTTTTCACTGCGACAATACACAGAAGGTTAAACCTTTCACTGCCACGCGACAGCCGGGGTTAACGACCGTCGGTTGTGTGATAGTAAAGGGTTAACCTTCTGTCGTGTGGCAGTGAAAGGGCTAATCCACAGTTTGTTGCATAGGAACACAGCGTTTATCCACATAGGGGAGCCAAGTCTGTGACAATATCCTCAGGAGAGAAGTTTTCTTTAGTTGTTTTTATGGTGTCTTCTTCTACCCTTTCATCCATCAGAATCAGAATCAGAAAAGTATGTATTGCCAAGTAAGCTTGCACATACAAGGAATTTTATCCTGGTCGTTTGGTGCATCAACATTAACAGACAATCAAAGTAGCATAAAATACAATGGAATAAATAAACTAAATTAGAATACAAATACAATATAATATAGTACAGGGTCCAGGGTTCGATTCCCGCTTGGGGACCAGGTTTCCATGATGCCAGGTACCCAGGTGGGGTATCTCCCAGGCCTTTCTGTGTGGAGTTTGCATGTTCTCCCCGTGCTCGCAAGGGTTTCCCCCCCGATAAGATAAACCCAATGGAAAAACATGCACAACAACAGATCGCTAACGCTGTGGCGTCCTTGACGAAGACGGACAGGAGCACTTGGATTGGTCCCCTGGCGCGGCTCACGTTGACGCCTGTCTGCTCCCGGCTGCCCTTGGGGGGGGGGAAGGACGACGGGATGGGTTAATCGCAGAGACGAATCGCATCTGCGATCCTAAATAGACAATGCATGCGTGTGTGTTCCGGTGTGTGTGCTAAACTAACCGCTGTGTGTACCACTAAAAACATTGAGTGTCGTTGCATGCAGAATAAAGACCTCTGCAACAGGTCCTGCATTATATTATTATTATAATAACTAACTAACTAACTAACTAACTAACTAACTAACTAACTAACTAACTAACTAACTAACTAACTAACTAACTAACTAACTAACTAACTAACTAACTAACTAACTAACTAACTAACTAACTAACTTGCTATCAAACCTGCCACACACATAAGTAGCACAGCTCAGAAACAAGCTGCAACAGATAGTTGACATCAGGTTGTGTGAGCATGCATGTGTGTGTGTGTGTGTGTGTGTGTGTGTGTGTGTGTGTGTGTGTGTGTGTGTGTGTGTGTGTGTGTGTGTGTGTGTGTGTGTGTGTGTGTGTGTGTGTGTGTGTGTGTGTGTGTGTGTGTGTGTGTGTGTGTGTGTGTGTGTGTGTGTGTGTGTGTGTCAGCTTCTTTCAAGCTTAAATATCAAACACTTCCATCCCAATCCGCTTCCATCCCACCTCCCTCCTCTCCTCCTCTGGGCTGCCCTTCTTCTCCTCTGTGGGACAGCTGTTTGGGGAGGAGACGGATGGGAGTGGGGGGGCAGAGGAGATCAGAGGGAGAGGAGGGGGAGAAACACAGGGAGCATGGTGGTCTGAGGGGTCACCGGGGGGGCACTGTAACCCTATGCCGTGTCGGTGCCCGGCTCCACAGGCGCTTATTCACACCTTGGCGCTGGCTGGCACATTACCACAAGCAACTGTGAGCCGTGTACAATGGAAATACTGCCGGAACCCGGCTCCGCGCCCAGCTTCTGGGGAGTGTTGTAACATAAGGGCAGGGGGGTAAAGTACTTGAGTAATTGTACTTCGTCACAATACTTAAGTACTGTTTTGGGGGGATTTGTACTTCGCTCGAGTATTATTAGGTTTGTATACTTGTACTTTTACTCAATTACATTTCAGAGGGGAAAAAAAACATACTTTTTACTCCTTACATTTAAAATGCAGACCTACAAAGTACAAATCTCGCAGGTCCAACCATTTTAATTAGTATATTTGTTTCTCTGGCCGAACTAACGTTAACGTTATTAATCCTGCGGCCGCACTTTATTTAAAAACAGCCAATCAAATCCCCATCAATGGAAAATGAACCCGCCCATACCCATGCTGATTGGTCCTTGTGTAAGACTAGAAAGTGGGGGATCTTTGATTAAACACCTGCTATCAGAAGAATAGACAGTAAGCGTGACGAGCTACAGAAGATGGCCACAAACGATAGTACGAGTGATGAAGAGGACGAAACGGAACATTTCATTGCCCCGGAATAAAAAAAAACGTTTTTACTTAAACTTTTTAGTACTTAAGTACATTTAAAAGTAGAAACTTTTCGACTTTTACTCAAGTGTGTTTTTAGCCAGATACTCTGACTTTTACTTGAGTACGATTTTGAGACGGTACCCATACTTTCACTTAAGGATAATTTCTGGGTACTTTTTACACCCCTGCATATTATGGGATGTTGTGTCATAATGTTGCGTGCAGGTGTGTGAGCAGGACGTGCCCTCGGGCTCTCGCCAACACTAATAATCATAGGGGTTTTATTGACTGAGTGAGTAGTTTAATAATAGATCAATTTAATTGATGGATCCATACAAATGCCTGCCTCCGATTGCTGTGTCCATATAATTGAATCGGAATCAGAATCAGAACGGTCTTTATTGCCAAGTAGTTTCACATACAAGGTTTGATTTGGTCGTTTCTGGTACGATATTGACGGACAGACAATTATGGTAGAATAAAAAATAAAAAGGTGTAATAAAATGTAATGGAATATAAACTAAATTAACATAGACGCACAATAGAATAGAATAGAATATAATTATAAAATAAAAATAGGAATAAGCCAGGGCTGTACACTTGGATATACACAGGATATAGCCTACACCGGAAAAACAAACAAGCAAACCACTAAAACAAACCCCACTACCCAGATGTAGTATATATCAGATAGATGTAGTGATATCAGATAGATGTAGTGATATCAGATAGATGTAGTGATAGATGTAGTGATATCAGATAGATGTAGTATATATCAGATAGATGTAGTGATATCAGATAGATGTAGTGATATCAGATAGATGTAGTGATATCAGATAGATGTAGTGATATCAGATAGATGTAGATGTAGATATTAGTCATCATTACATATTCGTGAAAGTGGCTATGATGCCAGAGAAGGACCTGCATTCAATTTGAGAAATTATAATTCACAGAGGTCTAGCCCATGTTGTTGGACTACGTTACCCATGAACGCTAGCGGGGAGATGATGACGTGACTTAAACGTGACTGTTTTGTGTGTTTGTTGATGTTGTAATAGTAAGATACTAGTGTAAGAGAGTCCCTTTTTTCTCTCTGTGACTCCTACAATAATAGTATAAAAATAACTATACAATAAGACAAAATACTTTTTCAATCACGTCGTCAACTAACAGCCCTAACTGTTTTTGTGTGTGTGTGTGTGTTTTTTTTTACTGCTGTGTAGGACTATGATGTCATGTCATGTCTTATCGCATCATATGGTATCATATTTCACTGCACCGTATTGCAGCCAGAGCGGAATGTGTAGGAGCGTTGGGCGACATGGTGCCACATTCCTTTTGATGTCGTACAACAACCCGTGAGGCTGTAGGTGTAACGGGGAAGCCCGTGGGTATGTCCACACAGTCACGGAAACAGGTGTGTTGACGAGTGACTGTGGCAGTGCGGGCTGGTCAATTAAACTCACTTCCCAATAACAGGGTTAACAGACGCATAGGTACGGTAGTTAGGAGTGAATTCACTTCTTAGTGCAGCGGCCTGTGTCGTCGCCCGCGGACGCGGGAGCCCCCTGTTGGACTCCCCCTCGGGACATTCTCATTTAACATCAAACACAACGCAGACCCAGTATGATCCGTCACATAGGCAAAAGTACACACGCATAGGTGCGCGCACACACACGCGTGCGCCCAGATGCGTGGCTAGTACCGCACCCGGAGATTCCCTGCTGCTACAGCTGTTTTAATAGACAGACATTGTGTCATTGCCCATCAACACGACACACGTACACGTGTTCACAAGCTCACGGCTCACGGCTCACGGCTTACCCCGGTTTCCACCCCGATCACTTTCTCCCCTCGTTCCAGATGTTGTTGCCGGTGATCTCACCTCACCGGGGCTTTCTCCTATAGAGCCAACACCGGGGCTGACTCATCACACGGCCATATATGGTGCTTGTTTTCACCCTCGGAGCTGTAGTGACATCATAATATAGTGATGATATGACTGTGTGTTGTCTGTATTCCTAGTGGTCGGTTTCCAGTGGGCCTGTTGTCTCTGTGTAAAACCTCAAGAGCACCCCACCCACCCACCCAACCTCCTCCAATGTACAGTTTTTATGTCAAATGTATATACTCTCTTTCCTGGACTCTTTTTGTATCACAAACAGTACTGTATTTGCAAATCTGACATGTCATAAATGTATAGATGTAGCAGTACTGTCTATCTGTATGTCATGTATGTCCTGATGAATTGAAAATGGGGGACCCTGATGTAAACAAGACGAAAGTCTTTCTCAGGTCTGCATCCCCTTAACAATTGTGTGTATTGAGCTGTACTGTACTGTACCCATTCTGAAATCTGTTAATAAAGTTTTCAATCAATCAAGCAAAATCCGTCAAGCAGGCTAACCCCGTTGTTATGCAGTCGCGTGGTAATATGTATAAACCTTTTAATAACACAACAGCACAAAATGTAACAATCTAATCATGTACCCCCCTGTGAATAAATGTTTTTCTTAACCTAGGAACTCATTTGGAACGGATCTTGAATAGGGTAGTTTACTGAGATCCTTGTTATTTAACAACATGTTATTCTCCACTTGCTATTCTTGGCCAGGCCAACAACGTGTATCAATTTCAAACCGATGGATGAATGATTTAGTGCCGGAGCTGCCCGGTCATCCCTGGTTTGTCGTCTTCCAGGCAGGGCTCCATTTGATATCCTTGGCCCTGTGTATTGATGGGGTGGTGCAGGCTGTAACTGGGCCACGGGACTCCCTGCTCAATCACAACTGCCTCGTGACAATAAGCTTGTTTTGCTTGGCAGGGAAATACAGCTAGCTCTATGAAGAGCTGGCCAGAATGAAGAGCACGTTCAGCCTAAGACTCATCCCCCCCCGACCCACCACAAACCGCCTGGGCCGGTCCTTTATACCGGCAGCCATCAGGCTCTACAACCAAGGGCTCTGACGGCCGGCTCTGCTGCCAGAACTATCACTAATGTCAGAACTCGGGACTTGAGAACTAGAGACTCACATCACTGGACTATCTTGTATTTGTACTTTTTTATATTATATTGTATTGTATTTGTATTTATATTTTATATTGTATCGTGTATATACTGGACTGTATAGGACTGTGAAGCTCTGTACCCCCCCCCCCCCTGTATCCCCCCCCCCTGCTGCTTTGACACCCGAATTTCACCAAGGGGATTAATAAAGCATCATCTTATCTAACACTGAAGTCAGAGCAGTTCAGTGGATATCGCCAAATGGGGTGTAAAAAGTACTCAGAAATTATACTTAAGTGAAAGTATGGGTACCGTCTCAAAATCGTATTCAAGTAAAAGTCAGAGTATCTGGCTAAAAACACACTTGAGTAAAAGTAAAAAGGTTTCTACTTTTAAATGTACTTAAGTACTAAAAATGTTAACTAAAAACGTTTTAGTATTGCAAGGGATAGACCCAGGACTCGTTCCATCATGGGCAAAATGTTCATTTGATATGAAATTATTCTTCTGATAGCAGGTGTTTAATCAAAGATCCCCGCTTTCTAGTCTTGCACAAGGACCAATCAGCATGGGTGTGGGCAGGTTCATTTTCCATTGATGGGGATGTGATTGGCTGTTTTTAAATAAAGTGAAGGCCGCAGGATTAATAACGTTAGCGTTAGTTCGGCCAGAGAAACAAATATACTAATTAAAATTGTTGGCCCTGCGGGATTTGTACTTTGTACTTTGTAGGTCTGCATTTTAAATGTAAGGAGTTAAAAAGTATGTTTTTTTTTCTCTGAAATCTAATTGAGTAAAAGTATACAAACCTAATCATACTTGAGTAAAGTACAAATCCCCAAAAACAGTACTTAAGTATTGTAACAAAGTACAATTACTCAAGTACTTTACACCCCTGCAAGCTTGTTTGTATTGTGTGAGTTTGTATTAGAGGTTAGCTGACTCTGGATCAGCAGTGAGTTTGTATTAGAGGTTAGCTGACTCTGGATCAGTGAGTTTGTATTAGAGGTTAGCTGACTCTGGAACAGTGGGTTTGTATTAGAGGTTAGCTGACTCTGGATCAGTGAGTTTGTATTAGAGGTTAGCTGACTCTGGATCAGTGAGTTTGTATTAGAGGTTAGCTGACTCTGGATCAGTGAGTTTGTATTAGAGGTTAGCTGACTCTGGATCAGCAGTGAGTTTGTATTAGAGGTTAGCTGACTCTGGAACAGCAGTGAGTTTGTATTAGAGGTTAGCTGACTCTGGATCAGTGAGTTTGTATTAGAGGTTAGATGACTCTGGACCAGTTAGTTTGTATTAGAGGTTAGCTGACTCTGGATCAGTGAGTTTGTATTAGAGGTTAGCTGACTCTGGATCAGCAGTGAGTTTGTATTAGAGGTTAGCTGACTCTGGAACAGCAGTGAGTTTGTATTAGAGGTTAGCTGACTCTGGATCAGCAGTGAGTTTGTATTAGAGGTTAGCTGACTCTGGATCAGTTTGTATTAGAGGTTAGCTGACTCTGGATCAGTGAGTTTGTATTAGAGGTTAGCTGACTCTGGATCAGCAGTGAGTTTGTATTAGAGGTTAGCTGACTCTGGATCAGTGAGTTTGTATTAGAGGTTAGCTGACTCTGGATCAGTGAGTTTGTATTAGAGGTTAGCTGACTCTGGATCAGTGAGTTTGTATTAGAGGTTAGCTGACTCTGGAACAGTGGGTTTGTATTAGAGGTTAGCTGACTCTGGATCAGTGAGTTTGTATTAGAGGTTAGCTGACTCTGGATCAGTTTGTATTAGAGGTTAGCTGACTCTGGATCAGTGAGTTTGTATTAGAGGTTAGCTGACTCTGGATCAGTTTGTATTAGAGGTTAGCTGACTCTGGATCAGCAGTGAGTTTGTATTAGAGGTTAGCTGACTCTGGATCAGTGAGTTTGTATTAGAGGTTAGCTGACTCTGGATCAGTGAGTTTGTATTAGAGGTTAGCTGACTCTGGATCAGTGAGTTTGTATTAGAGGTTAGCTGACTCTGGATCAGCAGTGAGTTTGTATTAGAGGTTAGCTGACTCTGGATCAGCAGTGAGTTTGTATTAGAGGTTAGCTGACTCTGGATCAGTGAGTTTGTATTAGAGGTTAGCTGACTCTGGATCAGTGAGTTTGTATTAGAGGTTAGCTGACTCTGGATCAGTGAGTTTGTATTAGAGGTTAGCTGACTCTGGATCAGCAGTGAGTTTGTATTAGAGGTTAGCTGACTCTGGATCAGCAGTGAGTTTGTATTAGAGGTTAGCTGACTCTGGATCAGTGAGTTTGTATTAGAGGTTAGCTGACTCTGGATCAGCAGTGAGTTTGTATTAGAGGTTAGCTGACTCTGGATCAGTGAGTTTGTATTAGAGGTTAGCTGACTCTGGATCAGCAGTGAGTTTGTATTAGAGGTTAGCTGACTCTGGATCAGTGAGTTTGTATTAGAGGTTAGCTGACTCTGGATCAGTGAGTTTGTATTAGAGGTTAGCTGACTCTGGATCAGTGAGTTTGTATTAGAGGTTAGCTGACTCTGGATCAGTGAGTTTGTATTAGAGGTTAGCTGACTCTGGAACAGCAGTGAGTTTGTATTAGAGGTTAGCTGACTCTGGATCAGTGAGTTTGTATTAGAGGTTAGCTGACTCTGGATCAGCAGTGAGTTTGTATTAGAGGTTAGCTGACTCTGGATCAGTGAGTTTGTATTAGAGGTTAGCTGACTCTGGATCAGTGAGTTTGTATTAGAGGTTAGCTGACTCTGGATCAGCAGTGAGTTTGTATTAGAGGTTAGCTGACTCTGGATCAGTGAGTTTGTATTAGAGGTTAGCTGACTCTGGATCAGCAGTGAGTTTGTATTAGAGGTTAGCTGACTCTGGATCAGTGAGTTTGTATTAGAGGTTAGCTGACTCTGGATCAGTGAGTTTGTATTAGAGGTTAGCTGACTCTGGATCAGTGAGTTTGTATTAGAGGTTAGCTGACTCTGGATCAGTGAGTTTGTATTAGAGGTTAGCTGACTCTGGATCAGTGAGTTTGTATTAGAGGTTAGCTGACTCTGGATCAGTGAGTTTGTATTAGAGGTTAGCTGACTCTGGATCAGTAGTGAGTTTGTATTAGAGGTTAGCTGACTCTGGATCAGCAGTGAGTTTGTATTAGAGGTTAGCTGACTCTGGACCAGCAGTGAGTTTGTATTAGAGGTTAGCTGACTCTGGATCAGTGAGTTTGTATTAGAGGTTAGCTGACTCTGGATCAGCAGTGAGTTTGTATTAGAGGTTAGCTGACTCTGGATCAGTGAGTTTGTATTAGAGGTTAGCTGACTCTGGATCAGTGAGTTTGTATTAGAGGTTAGCTGACTCTGGATCAGCAGTGAGTTTGTATTAGAGGTTAGCTGACTCTGGATCAGCAGTGAGTTTGTATTAGAGGTTAGCTGACTCTGGATCAGTGAGTTTGTATTAGAGGTTAGCTGACTCTGGATCAGCAGTGAGTTTGTATTAGAGGTTAGCTGACTCTGGAACAGCAGTGAGTTTGTATTAGAGGTTAGCTGACTCTGGATCAGCAGTGAGTTTGTATTAGAGGTTAGCTGACTCTGGATCAGTTTGTATTAGAGGTTAGCTGACTCTGGATCAGTGAGTTTGTATTAGAGGTTAGCTGACTCTGGATCAGCAGTGAGTTTGTATTAGAGGTTAGCTGACTCTGGATCAGTGAGTTTGTATTAGAGGTTAGCTGACTCTGGATCAGTGAGTTTGTATTAGAGGTTAGCTGACTCTGGATCAGTGAGTTTGTATTAGAGGTTAGCTGACTCTGGATCAGCAGTGAGTTTGTATTAGAGGTTAGCTGACTCTGGATCAGCAGTGAGTTTGTATTAGAGGTTAGCTGACTCTGGATCAGTGAGTTTGTATTAGAGGTTAGCTGACTCTGGATCAGTGAGTTTGTATTAGAGGTTAGCTGACTCTGGATCAGCAGTGAGTTTGTATTAGAGGTTAGCTGACTCTGGATCAGCAGTGAGTTTGTATTAGAGGTTAGCTGACTCTGGATCAGCAGTGAGTTTGTATTAGAGGTTAGCTGACTCTGGATCAGTGAGTTTGTATTAGAGGTTAGCTGACTCTGGATCAGCAGTGAGTTTGTATTAGAGGTTAGCTGACTCTGGATCAGTGAGTTTGTATTAGAGGTTAGCTGACTCTGGATCAGTGAGTTTGTATTAGAGGTTAGCTGACTCTGGATCAGCAGTGAGTTTGTATTAGAGGTTAGCTGACTCTGGATCAGCAGTGAGTTTGTATTAGAGGTTAGCTGACTCTGGATCAGTGAGTTTGTATTAGAGGTTAGCTGACTCTGGATCAGCAGTGAGTTTGTATTAGAGGTTAGCTGACTCTGGATCAGTGAGTTTGTATTAGAGGTTAGCTGACTCTGGATCAGCAGTGAGTTTGTATTAGAGGTTAGCTGACTCTGGATCAGTGAGTTTGTATTAGAGGTTAGCTGACTCTGGATCAGTGAGTTTGTATTAGAGGTTAGCTGACTCTGGATCAGTGAGTTTGTATTAGAGGTTAGCTGACTCTGGATCAGTGAGTTTGTATTAGAGGTTAGCTGACTCTGGAACAGCAGTGAGTTTGTATTAGAGGTTAGCTGACTCTGGATCAGTGAGTTTGTATTAGAGGTTAGCTGACTCTGGATCAGCAGTGAGTTTGTATTAGAGGTTAGCTGACTCTGGATCAGTGAGTTTGTATTAGAGGTTAGCTGACTCTGGATCAGTGAGTTTGTATTAGAGGTTAGCTGACTCTGGATCAGCAGTGAGTTTGTATTAGAGGTTAGCTGACTCTGGATCAGTGAGTTTGTATTAGAGGTTAGCTGACTCTGGATCAGCAGTGAGTTTGTATTAGAGGTTAGCTGACTCTGGATCAGTGAGTTTGTATTAGAGGTTAGCTGACTCTGGATCAGTGAGTTTGTATTAGAGGTTAGCTGACTCTGGATCAGTGAGTTTGTATTAGAGGTTAGCTGACTCTGGATCAGTGAGTTTGTATTAGAGGTTAGCTGACTCTGGATCAGTGAGTTTGTATTAGAGGTTAGCTGACTCTGGATCAGTGAGTTTGTATTAGAGGTTAGCTGACTCTGGATCAGTGAGTTTGTATTAGAGGTTAGCTGACTCTGGATCAGTAGTGAGTTTGTATTAGAGGTTAGCTGACTCTGGATCAGCAGTGAGTTTGTATTAGAGGTTAGCTGACTCTGGACCAGCAGTGAGTTTGTATTAGAGGTTAGCTGACTCTGGATCAGTGAGTTTGTATTAGAGGTTAGCTGACTCTGGATCAGCAGTGAGTTTGTATTAGAGGTTAGCTGACTCTGGATCAGTGAGTTTGTATTAGAGGTTAGCTGACTCTGGATCAGTGAGTTTGTATTAGAGGTTAGCTGACTCTGGATCAGCAGTGAGTTTGTATTAGAGGTTAGCTGACTCTGGATCAGTGAGTTTGTATTAGAGGTTAGCTGACTCTGGATCAGTGAGTTTGTATTAGAGGTTAGCTGACTCTGGATCAGCAGTGAGTTTGTATTAGAGGTTAGCTGACTCTGGATCAGCAGTGAGTTTGTATTAGAGGTTAGCTGACTCTGGATCAGTGAGTTTGTATTAGAGGTTAGCTGACTCTGGATCAGCAGTGAGTTTGTATTAGAGGTTAGCTGACTCTGGAACAGCAGTGAGTTTGTATTAGAGGTTAGCTGACTCTGGATCAGCAGTGAGTTTGTATTAGAGGTTAGCTGACTCTGGATCAGTTTGTATTAGAGGTTAGCTGACTCTGGATCAGTGAGTTTGTATTAGAGGTTAGCTGACTCTGGATCAGCAGTGAGTTTGTATTAGAGGTTAGCTGACTCTGGATCAGTGAGTTTGTATTAGAGGTTAGCTGACTCTGGATCAGTGAGTTTGTATTAGAGGTTAGCTGACTCTGGATCAGTGAGTTTGTATTAGAGGTTAGCTGACTCTGGATCAGCAGTGAGTTTGTATTAGAGGTTAGCTGACTCTGGATCAGCAGTGAGTTTGTATTAGAGGTTAGCTGACTCTGGATCAGTGAGTTTGTATTAGAGGTTAGCTGACTCTGGATCAGTGAGTTTGTATTAGAGGTTAGCTGACTCTGGATCAGCAGTGAGTTTGTATTAGAGGTTAGCTGACTCTGGATCAGCAGTGAGTTTGTATTAGAGGTTAGCTGACTCTGGATCAGCAGTGAGTTTGTATTAGAGGTTAGCTGACTCTGGATCAGTGAGTTTGTATTAGAGGTTAGCTGACTCTGGATCAGCAGTGAGTTTGTATTAGAGGTTAGCTGACTCTGGATCAGTGAGTTTGTATTAGAGGTTAGCTGACTCTGGATCAGTGAGTTTGTATTAGAGGTTAGCTGACTCTGGATCAGTGAGTTTGTATTAGAGGTTAGCTGACTCTGGAACAGTGGGTTTGTATTAGAGGTTAGCTGACTCTGGATCAGTGAGTTTGTATTAGAGGTTAGCTGACTCTGGATCAGTGAGTTTGTATTAGAGGTTAGCTGACTCTGGATCAGTGAGTTTGTATTAGAGGTTAGCTGACTCTGGATCAGTGAGTTTGTATTAGAGGTTAGCTGACTCTGGATCAGCAGTGAGTTTGTATTAGAGGTTAGCTGACTCTGGATCAGTTAGTTTGTATTAGAGGTTAGCTGACTCTGGATCAGTTAGTTTGTATTAGAGGTTAGCTGACTCTGGATCAGTTAGTTTGTATTAGAGGTTAGCTGACTCTGGATCAGTGAGTTTGTATTAGAGGTTAGCTGACTCTGGATCAGCAGTGAGTTTGTATTAGAGGTTAGCTGACTCTGGAACAGTGGGTTTGTATTAGAGGTTAGCTGACTCTGGATCAGTGAGTTTGTATTAGAGGTTAGCTGACTCTGGATCAGTGAGTTTGTATTAGAGGTTAGCTGACTCTGGATCAGTGAGTTTGTATTAGAGGTTAGCTGACTCTGGATCAGTGAGTTTGTATTAGAGGTTAGCTGACTCTGGATCAGTGAGTTTGTATTAGAGGTTAGCTGACTCTGGATCAGCAGTGAGTTTGTATTAGAGGTTAGCTGACTCTGGATCAGTGAGTTTGTATTAGAGGTTAGCTGACTCTGGATCAGCAGTGAGTTTGTATTAGAGGTTAGCTGACTCTGGATCAGTTAGTTTGTATTAGAGGTTAGCTGACTCTGGAACAGTGAGTTTGTATTAGAGGTTAGCTGACTCTGGATCAGCAGTGAGTTTGTATTAGAGGTTAGCTGACTCTGGATCAGTTAGTTTGTATTAGAGGTTAGCTGACTCTGGATCAGCAGTGAGTTTGTATTAGAGGTTAGCTGACTCTGGATCAGTGAGTTTGTATTAGAGGTTAGCTGACTCTGGATCAGTTAGTTTGTATTAGAGGTTAGCTGACTCTGGATCAGTGAGTTTGTATTAGAGGTTAGCTGACTCTGGATCAGCAGTGAGTTTGTATTAGAGGTTAGCTGACTCTGGAACAGCAGTGAGTTTGTATTAGAGGTTAGCTGACTCTGGATCAGTTAGTTTGTATTAGAGGTTAGCTGACTCTGGATCAGTGAGTTTGTATTAGAGGTTAGCTGACTCTGGAACAGCAGTGAGTTTGTATTAGAGGTTAGCTGACTCTGGATCAGCAGTGAGTTTGTATTAGAGGTTAGCTGACTCTGGATCAGTGAGTTTGTATTAGAGGTTAGCTGACTCTGGAGCAGCAGTGAGTTTGTATTAGAGGTTAGCTGACTCTGGATCAGTGAGTTTGTATTAGAGGTTAGCTGACTCTGGATCAGTTAGTTTGTATTAGAGGTTAGCTGACTCTGGATCAGTGAGTTTGTATTAGAGGTTAGCTGACTCTGGATCAGTGAGTTTGTATTAGAGGTTAGCTGACTCTGGATCAGTGAGTTTGTATTAGAGGTTAGCTGACTCTGGATCAGTGAGTTTGTATTAGAGGTTAGCTGACTCTGGATCAGTGAGTTTGTATTAGAGGTTAGCTGACTCTGGATCAGTTAGTTTGTATTAGAGGTTAGCTGACTCTGGATCAGTGAGTTTGTATTAGAGGTTAGCTGACTCTGGATCAGTGAGTTTGTATTAGAGGTTAGCTGACTCTGGATCAGTGAGTTTGTATTAGAGGTTAGCTGACTCTGGAACAGCAGTGAGTTTGTATTAGAGGTTAGCTGACTCTGGATCAGTGAGTTTGTATTAGAGGTTAGCTGACTCTGGATCAGTGAGTTTGTATTAGAGGTTAGCTGACTCTGGATCAGTGAGTTTGTATTAGAGGTTAGCTGACTCTGGATCAGCAGTGAGTTTGTATTAGAGGTTAGCTGACTCTGGATCAGCAGTGAGTTTGTATTAGAGGTTAGCTGACTCTGGACCAGTTAGTTTGTATTAGAGGTTAGCTGACTCTGGAGCAGCAGTGAGTTTGTATTAGAGGTTAGCTGACTCTGGATCAGCAGTGAGTTTGTATTAGAGGTTAGCTGACTCTGGATCAGCAGTGAGTTTGTATTAGAGGTTAGCTGACTCTGGATCAGCAGTGAGTTTGTATTAGAGGTTAGCTGACTCTGGATCAGTGAGTTTGTATTAGAGGTTAGCTGACTCTGGATCAGCAGTGAGTTTGTATTAGAGGTTAGCTGACTCTGGATCAGTGAGTTTGTATTAGAGGTTAGCTGACTCTGGATCAGTGAGTTTGTATTAGAGGTTAGCTGACTCTGGATCAGTGAGTTTGTATTAGAGGTTAGCTGACTCTGGAACAGTGGGTTTGTATTAGAGGTTAGCTGACTCTGGATCAGTGAGTTTGTATTAGAGGTTAGCTGACTCTGGATCAGTGAGTTTGTATTAGAGGTTAGCTGACTCTGGATCAGTGAGTTTGTATTAGAGGTTAGCTGACTCTGGATCAGTGAGTTTGTATTAGAGGTTAGCTGACTCTGGATCAGCAGTGAGTTTGTATTAGAGGTTAGCTGACTCTGGATCAGTTAGTTTGTATTAGAGGTTAGCTGACTCTGGATCAGTTAGTTTGTATTAGAGGTTAGCTGACTCTGGATCAGTTAGTTTGTATTAGAGGTTAGCTGACTCTGGATCAGTGAGTTTGTATTAGAGGTTAGCTGACTCTGGATCAGCAGTGAGTTTGTATTAGAGGTTAGCTGACTCTGGAACAGTGGGTTTGTATTAGAGGTTAGCTGACTCTGGATCAGTGAGTTTGTATTAGAGGTTAGCTGACTCTGGATCAGTGAGTTTGTATTAGAGGTTAGCTGACTCTGGATCAGTGAGTTTGTATTAGAGGTTAGCTGACTCTGGATCAGTGAGTTTGTATTAGAGGTTAGCTGACTCTGGATCAGTGAGTTTGTATTAGAGGTTAGCTGACTCTGGATCAGCAGTGAGTTTGTATTAGAGGTTAGCTGACTCTGGATCAGTGAGTTTGTATTAGAGGTTAGCTGACTCTGGATCAGCAGTGAGTTTGTATTAGAGGTTAGCTGACTCTGGATCAGTTAGTTTGTATTAGAGGTTAGCTGACTCTGGAACAGTGAGTTTGTATTAGAGGTTAGCTGACTCTGGATCAGCAGTGAGTTTGTATTAGAGGTTAGCTGACTCTGGATCAGTTAGTTTGTATTAGAGGTTAGCTGACTCTGGATCAGCAGTGAGTTTGTATTAGAGGTTAGCTGACTCTGGATCAGTGAGTTTGTATTAGAGGTTAGCTGACTCTGGATCAGTTAGTTTGTATTAGAGGTTAGCTGACTCTGGATCAGTGAGTTTGTATTAGAGGTTAGCTGACTCTGGATCAGCAGTGAGTTTGTATTAGAGGTTAGCTGACTCTGGAACAGCAGTGAGTTTGTATTAGAGGTTAGCTGACTCTGGATCAGTTAGTTTGTATTAGAGGTTAGCTGACTCTGGATCAGTGAGTTTGTATTAGAGGTTAGCTGACTCTGGAACAGCAGTGAGTTTGTATTAGAGGTTAGCTGACTCTGGATCAGCAGTGAGTTTGTATTAGAGGTTAGCTGACTCTGGATCAGTGAGTTTGTATTAGAGGTTAGCTGACTCTGGAGCAGCAGTGAGTTTGTATTAGAGGTTAGCTGACTCTGGATCAGTGAGTTTGTATTAGAGGTTAGCTGACTCTGGATCAGTTAGTTTGTATTAGAGGTTAGCTGACTCTGGATCAGTGAGTTTGTATTAGAGGTTAGCTGACTCTGGATCAGTGAGTTTGTATTAGAGGTTAGCTGACTCTGGATCAGTGAGTTTGTATTAGAGGTTAGCTGACTCTGGATCAGTGAGTTTGTATTAGAGGTTAGCTGACTCTGGATCAGTGAGTTTGTATTAGAGGTTAGCTGACTCTGGATCAGTTAGTTTGTATTAGAGGTTAGCTGACTCTGGATCAGTGAGTTTGTATTAGAGGTTAGCTGACTCTGGATCAGTGAGTTTGTATTAGAGGTTAGCTGACTCTGGATCAGTGAGTTTGTATTAGAGGTTAGCTGACTCTGGAACAGCAGTGAGTTTGTATTAGAGGTTAGCTGACTCTGGATCAGTGAGTTTGTATTAGAGGTTAGCTGACTCTGGATCAGTGAGTTTGTATTAGAGGTTAGCTGACTCTGGATCAGTGAGTTTGTATTAGAGGTTAGCTGACTCTGGATCAGCAGTGAGTTTGTATTAGAGGTTAGCTGACTCTGGATCAGCAGTGAGTTTGTATTAGAGGTTAGCTGACTCTGGACCAGTTAGTTTGTATTAGAGGTTAGCTGACTCTGGAGCAGCAGTGAGTTTGTATTAGAGGTTAGCTGACTCTGGATCAGCAGTGAGTTTGTATTAGAGGTTAGCTGACTCTGGATCAGCAGTGAGTTTGTATTAGAGGTTAGCTGACTCTGGATCAGCAGTGAGTTTGTATTAGAGGTTAGCTGACTCTGGATCAGTGAGTTTGTATTAGAGGTTAGCTGACTCTGGATCAGTGAGTTTGTATTAGAGGTTAGCTGACTCTGGATCAGTGAGTTTGTATTAGAGGTTAGCTGACTCTGGATCAGTTAGTTTGTATTAGAGGTTAGCTGACTCTGGATCAGTGAGTTTGTATTAGAGGTTAGCTGACTCTGGATCAGTGAGTTTGTATTAGAGGTTAGCTGACTCTGGATCAGTGAGTTTGTATTAGAGGTTAGCTGACTCTGGATCAGCAGTGAGTTTGTATTAGAGGTTAGCTGACTCTGGATCAGTGAGTTTGTATTAGAGGTTAGCTGACTCTGGATCAGCAGTGAGTTTGTATTAGAGGTTAGCTGACTCTGGATCAGTGAGTTTGTATTAGAGGTTAGCTGACTCTGGATCAGTGAGTTTGTATTAGAGGTTAGCTGACTCTGGATCAGCAGTGAGTTTGTATTAGAGGTTAGCTGACTCTGGATCAGCAGTGAGTTTGTATTAGAGGTTAGCTGACTCTGGATCAGCAGTGAGTTTGTATTAGAGGTTAGCTGACTCTGGATCAGTGAGTTTGTATTAGAGGTTAGCTGACTCTGGATCAGTGAGTTTGTATTAGAGGTTAGCTGACTCTGGATCAGTGAGTTTGTATTAGAGGTTAGCTGACTCTGGATCAGCAGTGAGTTTGTATTAGAGGTTAGCTGACTCTGGAGCAGTGAGTTTGTATTAGAGGTTAGCTGACTCTGGATCAGCAGTGAGTCTGTATTAGAGGTTAGCTGACTCTGGATCAGTTAGTTTGTATTAGAGGTTAGCTGACTCTGGATCAGCAGTGAGTTTGTATTAGAGGTTAGCTGACTCTGGATCAGCAGTGAGTTTGTATTAGAGGTTAGCTGACTCTGGATCAGTGAGTTTGTATTAGAGGTTAGCTGACTCTGGATCAGCAGTGAGTTTGTATTAGAGGTTAGCTGACTCTGGATCAGCAGCTGAGGGCGACTTGACCACATTTACAATAGACAGTATTGTGAGCATGCGCTAACCGCTGGGCTACATGCTAACACTTGTTTGGGTTCTGCAGCAGCCCGCGGCGGCTCGCGTCACAGCTCTGACAAAACAGAATGGCTTATTCATGAAGGTAACAGTGACTGTCTGTTGATGACAATAACAACTGCACTGCCCTTCAAGTCAGTCATGTGAAAACGCCACGCTGCCAAGTTGATGATGAGTGAGATATGAGCAGCAGCATAATGTCTATGAATAGAAACTCATTATGTACATTATAGAGGCCCTTATATGCTTCAGCATGTGAGTCAAAAAGGGGCCCCCCGACTCGTGACCACCATTTTCTTTTCAATAGTTTAAAGGGGAATTTCGCCACTTTTCATGTGGATGTCCGATCGGTGTTAAATGGTAAACGTAATCCATCGGAGCGATGATAGATTCCTCAGCGCGTGCTGTATTATTGACCGGTCACCTACGCACTGTGCTGTGACGACAGTGCCTACATGTACCGGGATGCATTGTGCGCAAGCTCCATGCAAAACCCACCCAGCCAGCCAGCTGATGGGGGTGGGCTTTATAAAATTATTATTTATCTAGAGGCGGATGCTGCCAAATGTGCGAAGATAACAGAAATGTTTGCTGCAGGGGCTGCAGCTTCAACGTCCTCCACAGTACCCGACATTGTGCAGCGACAGGTGGATCCAGTGCCAGGCAGAGGAGCGGGCGTGTGAGCGTGACAGGGCCGGGGCACAGAGCGAGCAGGAGGAGGAGAGTGTAGCGGTAAGCAGGGAGTAGTACCTTCATGATTAATAGGGACTCGCAGGGAGGTAGTGTGTGTGCCATGCCATGATGACGATGATGATGATTAATTAAATTAATGTCGATAATAATATGATAACATACTCGGAGCGCTATCATAAAGTGAGACCGTCAACTACTGCTGGTGGTCTCTCAGTCAGTCAATGTCAAATAGCGCAGCATAAGCTATTGGAATTGTTTTTGTAGCTAGCATAGTTCCCTATTGCAGTCGCAACTCCTAACGCTAAGCCCACGTTGCTGTGAGTGACCTATAGGTCCATATTGTATCATCATAATATTATTTAAATCATTAGGATAAGGGTTCCCTTGATAAAGATGCACAAAAAGGCTCAACTGCAACTGCAAAAACTGCTCAACTGCAAAAATGTATGCCTGCTTATGTATTAGCCTACAGTGAAAAACACATTCACAACAGGCATGCAACGTTTATTTTCAGCCAGGTATGGTGGTAACTATTAGGATATATATGTTATGGATTACGTTCTGTTATTACTATCTGTGGTAGCTCTCCACCTACAAAAATTGTTTTTTTGCTGCTGTGCTGTCCATTGATCATGCACCTTCACGTGGTTGGCACATTAACTGTAGTTCAAACTCCCAAAAACAAACAAGCACACCATTGATTTAATTGCCATATAAATCACATTAATTGAATAAACAACTATTTGCTCATTACCAGTATGGTTAAATTGTATAGAGTTTTGCACATCTTTGTCAGGAAATTCCAACAATTCTGGACATGCATGTACCAGTTAATTGTAATCATCTCTCTCCTTATGTCTAGTCAAGCCAGGTTGTGGAGGAGAGAGACAGGGATGAACAGGCTATAGACTACTTTGCCCGTCCTGAGCCTGCTATGATGCAGGTGTTTTTACATCACCACCCAAAACAAGATTCAGCCAAGAGCGAGTGAGTACACTGGTCCACTTGTCCATGGCACTTACTACCCAGCTTTGTAGTGGGTTGGGGGAATAGTACAGTAGGTACGCATATTTAAGGGCTCTGCAAGGATGGTGTACTGGTGGGTGGTGTCCGACCGATTGTGGTGGGCCGGTTTTGGCCAATAATGCCAGGGCCGATTTTTTTGTCAGTCCAGCCCTGATATCAGCCCTTTGTACAAGTCAGAAATGCGTCTCAACTTCATTCTTAAATAGGAAAACTGAAAAGAATGTCTTGAACAACATGGCTTGATTTGTAAATTGTCATTTTAAATGAAAACTAACAAGTTATTGTGCTCTACTTTCAAATAAATGTGTAGCTACATTTTGCATATCAGATCGCTCCAAACTAAATCAGCTTCAAGGAACGATTGTCCACTGACTTTTGACCTGCATTGAAAATGGTTTGGCAGCATTATTCCGCCCCTTCCTGACAAAAGAAGCCACCCAACTCCTCGTCCAGTCATCTCCTGCCTCGACTACTGCAACGCACTGCTCGCTGGCCTCCCGGCCACTGCCACTAAGCCTCTTCAACTCATTCAGAACGCAGCGGCCCGCCTGATCTCAAACCTACCGAAGTCGACCCATGTCACCCCACTTCTTAGGGACCTGCACTGGCTCCCCATTGCTGCACGAATCCGCTTCAAGGCCCTCGACCTGGCATACCGTGCGGCAAAGGGAACCGCTCCCGCCTACCTCCGGTCAATGGTCTCTAACTACACACCCTCAAGACCCCTACGCTCTGCATCTTCTGGCCGCCTCAGACCTACTCCTATCCAAGCAGACCTACGCCTATTCTCAGTCCTTGTCCCACAATGGTGGAATGAACTTCCCACCACAGTTAGGACAGCCGAATCCCGTCCAATCTTTCGCTGTCGACTAAAGACGCACTTCTTCAACCATTATCTGAAATAAAAAGGGAAAAAAAAGAAAAAAAAAGAGAAAAGAAATCTAACCCTAACTAACCTTACTGTCATGCACTTGTCCTAATAAACTAACCTACACTGTAGCACGCAACACTTTGATAAACATTGTTACACAGCTGATAGAGTTGTACCCTTCCTGATGACTTGTCGTACAGAACTTGTAACTCGCTTTGGATAAAAGCGTCAGCTAAATTACTAAATGTAAATGTAAATGTTATTCCACAGGCTTGTATTTCACATGGTCAGACCACACCCCCTGGTCACCCAGAGCCAGGCAGAGACTAGAAACCCAAGCTGAACTAGGCTGTAGTTCTTCTGGCACCAGACACGTCCGCTACACGCGTCCTCTACACACATCACATGACACGCTCCGTGCCAGAAGAAGTACAGATTTTGCAGCTGCTCCCCAGAGACACAGAGAACATCGACAACAACTATATCCCTAATTCAGATAGATACAGTAGAGATACAGTTGAAAATCACACTATATCCCTAATTCAGATAGATACAGTAGAGATACAGTTGAAAATCACACTATATCCCTAATTCAGATAGATACAGTAGAGATACAGTTGAAAATAACTCCCTATCCCGAATTCAGATAGATACAGTAGAGATACAGTTGAAAATAACTCCCTATCCCGAATTCAGATAGATACAGTAGAGAGATACAGTTGAAAATAACTCCCTATCCCGAATTCAGATAGATACAGTATAGAGATATGGTTGAAAATAACTCCCTATCCCGAATTCAGATAGATACAGTAGAGATACAGTTGAAAATAACTCCCTATCCCGAATTCAGATAGATACAGTATAGAGATACAGTTGAAAATAACTCCCTATCCCGAATTCAGATAGATACAGTAGAGATACAGTTGAAAATAACTCCCTATCCCGAATTCAGATAGATACAGTAGAGAGATACGGTTGAAAATCCTCCTTTAAGTTGAAACAGTGGTTCTTAAAGTGAACTAGTTGAAGCCACAACTTGTATGTCAGTGCCATTGGTGGTGTTGGTATCTGGTATCTTTATGTCTATGTTTGGCCAATGGGAATAAAACCTTTGAGATGCATATGTTTCCCACAGTGTGCTCTGCATGTCAAACTGTGGTCCCCGACCCCCCCCCCCCCCCCCCCCCCATGCACTCCCTCGGTCACAGACGCTCTGGCAGGAGTTTTGTTGGACGCCTTTCCATGCTTGTTGTGTTTTAGAAAAAGTAGTCAACAGAGCTGCCAACTCTCACGCATTGAGCGTGAGACTCGTGCAAATCACCCGCTCTTCTTCACACACTCTCTCACACACCACACCTCCTAGTTCTCACTCATTACAATTCAGATTTTAGGCACTGTGTGTGTGTTGTTGGGGTTGTGTGTGTCATCATCATCATGCAAGGAATTACGGGAAAGTATAGGAATAATACTATTCTCTCTGTTTCTCCTTACTGGTTACTAAGAATAAGTTAACTATAGCCACAAGCCTGGCACACGTCATACACACACACACAGCCCGTTTACTGCCATGTGTGTGAGGGGGCTAGTGGAGGGGGAGCTCTTGGCTGGTGGCGGTTGCACTTCTATTAGAGACGAGGCGAAGGTCAAAGTGACTTTATGGACTATTTCCACCGGGAGGCTTCTTTGTTTGCTACTTATCGGTGTGCGTCAGACGGACTGGTTAGTCAAAGGATGCTAGCTAGGTACTGGCTATAGATTCTGGGTTAGCCTTCATTCAATCAAGAGCAGACGTCAGGACAGCAGTGAATTGGCATGCAGTGGAGACACCGAACGGGCCCCAAAGCCCTCCAACTAATCTTTCTGAAAAGCTGGCAGCCCTGGTAGTAAACATCTAACATCTGGACAAGTCGTCTGCTTTCTTTCATATAGTGGCTTCTGTTTTATGATTTGTGAGTGGATGGACTCTCATAGAGAAGTAGCTGTGGGTTAAGGCTGGGATGTGGGTTGAGTTCTTGCACAACTCACTATGAATTGAAAATGGGGGACCCTGATGTAAACAAGACGAAAGTCTTTCTCTGGTCTGCATCCCCTTAACAATTGTGTGTATTGAGCCGTACTGTATTGTACCCATTCTGCAATCTGTTAAATAAAGTTTTCATTCATTCATTCATTCAAGTTACAGTAAGTGTCAAATGTCACGTCTATTCATGTCATATATCTTGCTTGGCCAGTATATTCTTATTATTTATCTCCAGCTTTGTGTATCTCATTTAGTCCCTCAACAACCGCAGGAGGTCCCTAGACCCCAGCTCAGAAGCCACGGTGATTAGGGATGTTCGATATTGGATTTTTTTACCGATATCCGATATACCGATATTGTTCAACTCTTAATTTCCGATACCGATATCAACCAATATCAACCGATACCGATATATATATGCAGGGTTTCCCCCCACAAAAAAACGGAATTATTTCAGGTAATTAACATTACATATCTCTTGGTCGTGGAATTAACACAACATTATGCATACTTTGACAATAAATAAAACCAGAATTTGTTCTTACTCGCTTGCCTGGGTAAATAAAGGTTACATAAATGTAAAAAAAAAAAAAAAAACGATACCGATCATTTCCGATATCACATTTTAATGCCAATATCGGACATCCCTAACGGTCCTAGAAAAGCCTCAAGTGGACGTCCACGTAAAAAGACATGCTGGACTATACGAGGAAATGGAACGCCTCACATGGCCTTCTGCCTCTGCTGTGCTACTCTCTGTGCTTAGGTGGTCACCCATCAGGACACGTCACTAGATGGTGCATGGTGTCTGTTAGCCCTGGTTGACCCCCGTCCTCGCTCCTCTGAGGCTGCCTGACGTCTGTTGGTTTCCATGTCCTCAGATGTCCCCGGTACGGCCGTAGCCAAGTCCCCGTCTTGCATCTGTTTCAGTAATTATATTAAAAAAACGCTTTTATTGGTCCAGCGAGGTTTTCCAAACTATTTCTCTCGGGGGTGAATAACAGCACAGCAGGACATCATTTATTGTAAACAAATAAATCCTTGACCCGTTACAAGTCGTACAAGTGCCTTGTACTTTTTCACCCGCGAGATATAACGACTTGGACCGAATCATCAGACTTCAATTTAGCCGTAACCAGTGTGCAACTAGTGTGTAATTCCTCCAAACAAGTCAAGATCTAGGCCTATAATATGATCGTTTAACTGATTAACAACAGCATAGCCATATAGCATGCAAGATTTCACCCCTCTCTCCTGTTCAGACAAAACGAGCGAGTGCTTTGAGTACCGCGACTAGTGACCCATGCGTTGTTCCTTTTGCAGATCCATACTCATCACGAGCCACGTCCATCAGACAGGAGGAGGTTATCTGGGGCTCTGAACGGACTCTAATGTGGAGATCTGATTTTAGATGATGAGCCGCACAAATAGCAGCAGTCATCACCAGGCGTGATGCTGCCATTATGCAACCAGCATGTGACTGGGTGGTCACTTGAGTGTCACATGGGGGCAGTTGGCTCGAGAGACTGAGGTCCCACTCACCGGGCACTAGTGTGGCAGCCATGAATGCCTCACTTGTGTGTATACCGCGTGTGCGTGCGTGTGTACTATGACGCCAATGTGTGTGTGTGGGTGTATGTGCGCATGAAAGGCTTTGCACGTGTCCGTGCACACTGATGATTGCTGCACAAAAGCCTATATGAAGGACAATTAAAAAAGCTATTTTGGAATTGTGACGCAGGGAGGGGTCGTCACGGGCTAATAAAAGAGACCTCTTTTAGCCCCAATATGTTGATCCGTCCCGGGTTAAAAATAGAGCCGCGGCACGCGAGGCTAACGGGGGCGGAGGGCCAGGCGGGCAGAAGGGGCAGAGGGAGAAGAGGGGGCTTCATTATGAACGTCCCGTGGCTTCCTGACAATAACAGTGTAATGAGTGACCGTGCCGAGGAGGAGTCACGAGGGGTCCTCACTCACTCACGCGCACATCTGGACCATCGGGGCCGTTAATCTGAGACCTTTCGAATGCCGAGATAGATTATTATTACGGCACGGACTACAACGTATAACGTACAGTGTAATTTTTTCTTTTGTTTTTTCACGGGAAATTCACTGTATTATTTTACAGATTTTTATACTGTGTAAATGCCATAAAAATACAGTAAATTACCTTTTATCAAAATATTAACCATTAAATAAAGGATGTAATCTGTAAATGTATTTGATTTGACTGTAATTTGACAGTAAGTATTTGGCAACCGTCGACGCCAGACATTTACCGTTTTCTTGCAGCTTTTTTTCTTAACGTGTACCACGCCATACAGTACGTACCTGTACCTTGTGTATACTGCACCTGTGTACACTGTGTATACTGTACTTTACTTACTCATAGTATATATTTAGATTCTAGGGTTTGTAACCATATGTATTGTAATGTATCGTATAACTGATGGGGAATACCTCATCTGCAACTACTTGCTCATTATGCTTATATTCAGAGATAATTTAAATTGTTTACACTGCCTATTTTTTACTTTTATACAGTAATATAATTTGATTGCCTGTCTTCTACTATTACCACCCCCCCCCCCCCCTCCTCGCCATACCTTGCCTTTTACTGTAATGACGCCACTGCCTCAGACTCTTCTCTCCTCCCCATGTGAGCCCCCCCCCCCAACTACCTCCCTCCTTCTCCCCTCCTCTCCTCTCCCCTCCTGTCCCCTCCTGTCCCCTCCTGTCCACTGCCTCAGACTCTTCTCTCCTCCCCATGTGAGCCCCCCCCCCAACTACCTCCCTCCTTCTCCCCTCCTCTCCTCTCCCCTCCTGTCCCCTCCTGTCCCCTCCTGTCCACTGCCTCAGACTCTTCTCTCCTCCCCATGTGAGCCCCCCCCCCAACTACCTCCCTCCTTCTCCCCTCCTCTCCTCTCCCCTCCTGTCCCCTCCTGTCCCCTCCTGTCCACTGCCTCAGACTCTTCTCTCCTCCCCATGTGAGCCCCCCCCCCAACTACCTCCCTCCTTCTCCCCTCCTCTCCTCTCCCCTCCTGTCCCCTCCTGTCCCCTCCTGTCCACTGCCTCAGACTCTTCTCTCCTCCCCATGTGAGCCCCCCCCCCAACTACCTCCCTCCTTCTCCCCTCCTCTCCTCTCCCCTCCTGTCCCCTCCTGTCCCCTCCTGTCCACTGCCTCAGACTCTTCTCTCCTCCCCATGTGAGCCCCCCCCCCAACTACCTCCCTCCTTCTCCCCTCCTCTCCTCTCCCCTCCTGTCCCCTCCTGTCCCCTCCTGTCCACTGCCTCAGACTCTTCTCTCCTCCCCATGTGAGCCCCCCCCCCAACTACCTCCCTCCTTCTCCCCTCCTCTCCTCTCCCCTCCTGTCCCCTCCTGTCCCCTCCTGTCCACTGCCTCAGACTCTTCTCTCCTCCCCATGTGAGCCCCCCCCCCAACTACCTCCCTCCTTCTCCCCTCCTCTCCTCTCCCTCCTGTCCCCTCCTGTCCCCTCCTGTCCACTGCCTCAGACTCTTCTCTCCTCCCCATGTGAGCCCCCCCCCCAACTACCTCCCTCCTTCTCCCCTCCTCTCCTCTCCTCTCCTCTCCCCTCCTGTCCCCTCCTGTCCCCTCCTGTCCACTGCCTCAGACTCTTCTCTCCTCCCCACGTGAGCCCCCCCCCCCAACTACCTCCCTCCTTCTCCCCCTTTCTTCTCTCTCTCTCCCTCTGGTTCTCACTCTCCCTTTCTCTTTTTCCCTCTATCTCTTTCCTTCTCTCTCCCTTATTTATTGTAATTTTCCTTGTATAAGATAAGATGAGATATTAATGTATTGATCCCCTGCTATACTATACTATTGCTACTGTCATTTATTTTTTATTTTATTTACTTGTATGGATGTAGAGAGGAGAACCGGCTCAGCCTCAGGAGAACCAGCTCAGACTCAGGAGAACCAGCTCAGACTCAGGAGAACCAGCTCAGACTCAGGAGAACCAGCTCAGACTCAGGAGAACCAGCTCAGACTCAGGAGAACCAGCTCAGACTCAGGAGAACCAGCTCAGACTCAGGAGAACCAGCTCAGACTCAGGAGAACCAGCTCAGACTCAGGAGAACCAGCTCAGACTCAGGAGAACCATCTCAGCCTCAGGAGAACCAGCTCAGCCTCAGGAGAACCGGCTCAGCCTCAGGAGAACCAGCTCAGACTCAGGAGAACCAGCTCAGACTCAGGAGAACCAGCTCAGACTCAGGAGAACCAGCTCAGCCTCAGGAGAACCAGCTCAGACTCAGGAGAACCGGAGAACCAGCTCAGCCTCAGGAGAACCAGCTCAGCCTCAGGAGAACCAGCTCAGACTCAGGAGAACCGGAGAACCAGCTCAGACTCAGGAGAACCGGAGAACCAGCTCAGACTCAGGAGAACCAGCTCAGCCTCAGGAGAACCAGCTCAGACTCAGGAGAACCAGCTCAGACTCAGGAGGAGAACCAGCTCAGACTCAGGAGAACCAGCTCAGACTCAGGAGAACCAGCTCAGACTCAGGAGAACCAGCTCAGACTCAGGAGAACCAGCTCAGACTCAGGAGACCAGCTCAGACTCAGGAGAACCATCTCAGCCTCAGGAGAACCAGCTCAGCCTCAGGAGAACCGGCTCAGACTCAGGAGAACCAGCTCAGCCTCAGGAGAACCAGCTCAGACTCAGGAGAACCGGAGAACCAGCTCAGCCTCAGGAGAACCAGCTCAGACTCAGGAGAACCGGAGAACCAGCTCAGACTCAGGAGAACCGGAGAACCAGCTCAGACTCAGGAGAACCGGAGAACCAGCTCAGTCTCAGGAGAACCAGCTCAGACTCAGGAGAACCAGCTCAGCCTCAGGAGAACCAGCTCAGACTCAGGAGAACCAGCTCAGTCTCAGGAGAACCAGCTCAGACTCAGGAGAACCAGCTCAGACTCAGGAGAACCAGCTCAGCCTCAGGAGAACCAGCTCAGCCTCAGGAGAACCGGAGAACCAGCTCAGCCTCAGGAGAACCAGCTCAGCCTCAGGAGAACCGGAGAACCAGCTCAGACTCAGGAGAACCAGCTCAGACTCTCAGCCTCAGGAGAACCGGCTCAGCCTCAGGAGAACCAGCTCAGACTCAGGAGAACCGGCTCAGACTCAGGAGAACCAGCTCAGACTCAGGAGAACCAGCTCAGCCTCAGGAGAACCAGCTCAGACTCAGGAGAACCAGCTCAGACTCAGGAGAACCAGCTCAGAACCAGCTCAGACTCAGGAGAACCAGCTCAGACTCAGGAGAACCAGCTCAGACTCAGGAGAACCAGCTCAGACTCAGGAGAACCAGCTCAGACTCAGGAGAACCAGCTCAGACTCAGGAGAACCAGCTCAGACTCAGGAGAACCAGCTCAGAACCAGCTCAGACTCAGGAGAACCAGCTCAGTCTCAGGAGAACCAGCTCAGACTCAGGAGAACCAGCTCAGACTCAGGAGAACCAGCTCAGACTCAGGAGAACCAGCTCAGACTCAGGAGAACCAGCTCAGACTCAGGAGAACCAGCTCAGACTCAGGAGAACCAGCTCAGCCTCAGGAGAACCAGCTCAGCCTCAGGAGAACCAGCTCAGCCTCAGGAGAACCAGCTCAGACTCAGGAGAACCAGCTCAGACTCAGGAGAACCAGCTCAGACTCAGGAGAACACGTGTAAAAAAGAAGACTGTAATAAAAACTGTAAATGTCTGATGGCCAAATACTTACTGTCAAATTACAGTAAAATCAAATACATTTACAGATTCCAACCTTTATTTAATGGTTAATATTTTTTGATAAAAGGTCATTTACTGTATTTTTATGGCATTTACACTTAAAGTAGAAAAACTAAAGTAATCTGTAAAGTAATAATATCCTGTAATTATTATGTATTCTGTCTCCAGTCAGTGGGCGAGTGGAACAGGAAGGGCTGCTCGGGATAACAAGCTGTTTTCCATCCACCGCTGGGCTCGTCTGGAACCTTCCACTGGCCCTCTGACGCAGGGCGGGGGGGTCCGTCATGTGGGGGTGATGAGCAACAGTGGGGTCCCAAAGTGGGGGGTCCATAGGGGACGCCCAGAGGTCCTCTGTAGGGTGGGGGGTGGGGGGGGGGAGGGGTCCAGTAGGTCCCCAGCAATATGAGTGACAGTAGTCACATTTTTTGACAAGACATGCTCACACTCTCTCACACACACTCTCTCACACGCACGCACACACACACACACACACACACGCGCACACACACACACACACACACAGCACACACACACACACACACACACACACTCACATTTTAGATACGTTATTTATGTCCACATAAATACAGAGTACATTAAGGACATAAACACTAACAGTGCAATTAGCTCATTGGGAGTCATTCAATGCTCACACACACACACACACACGCACGCACCACGCACGCACGCACACACACACACACACACACACACACACACACACACACACACACACACACACACACACACACACACACACACACACACACACACACACACACACACACACACACACACTTGGTTGTGGCAGAGGATGAGTAAGCAGTGGATGATGATACGTCCAGTAGAGTCTCATTCTGAACAACAACTTCAACACTGTGATGAACCAGGCTGTTCCTTCTGATGATGACATCACACACAGACATGATGACATCACACACAGACATGATGACATCACACACAGACATGATGACATCACACACAGACATGATGACATCATCACACAAACACGCTGTGTACTATTCAGATGAAACAATATGTCCTCTCCTCTCCTCTCCTCTCCTCTCCCCTCCCCTCCTCTCCCTCTCTCCTCTCCTCTCCTCTCCTCTCCTCTCCTCTCCTCTCCTCTCCTCTCCTCTCCTCTCCTCTCCTCTCCTCTCCTCTCCTCTCCTCTCCCCTCCCCTCCTCTCCCCTCCTCTCCTCTCCTCTCCTCTCCTCTCCCCTCCCCTCCCCTCCTCACCCCTCCTGTCCCCTCCTCTCCCCTCCTCTCCCCTCCTCTCCTCTCCTCTCCTCTCCCTCCTGTCCCTCCTCTCCCCTCCTCTCCTCTCCTCTCCTCTCCTCTCCTCTCCCTCTCCTCTCCTCTCCTCTCCTCTCCTCTCCTCTCCTCTCCTCTCCCCTCCTCTCCTCTCCTCTCCTCTCCTCTCCTCTCCTCTCCCCTCCTCTCCCTCCTGTCCCTCCTCTCCTCTCCCCTCCTCTCCCCTCCTCTCCCTCCTCTCCTCTCCTGTCCCTCCTCTCCCCTCCTCTCCCTCCTCTCCCCTCCTCTCCTCTCCTCTCCTCTCCTCTCCTCTCCTCTCCTCTCCTCTCCTCTCCCCTCCTGTCCCCTCCTCTCCCCTCCTCTCCCCTCCCCTCCTCTCCCCTCCTCTCCCCCTCCTCTCCCTCCTCTCCTCTCCCCTCCTCTCCTCTCCTCTCCTCTCCTCTCCTCTCCTCTCCTCTCCTCTCCTCTCCTCTCCTCTCCTCTCCTCTCCTCTCCCCTCCTCTCCCCTCCTCTGCCCTCCCCTCCCCTCCTCTCCTCTCCTCTCCTCTCCTCTCCTCTCCTCTCCCCCTCCCCTCCCCTCCTCTCCTCTCCTCTCCTCTCCTCTCCTCTCCTCTCCCCTCCTCTCCCCTCCTCTCCCCTCCTGTCCCTCCTCTCCTCTCCTCTCCCCTCCTGTCCCCCTCCTCTCCCTCTCCTCTCCTCTCCTCTCCCCTCCTCTCCCTCTCCCCTCCCCCTCCCCTCCCCTCCCCTCCCCTCCTCTCCCCTCCTCTCCCCCTCCCCTCCCCTCCTCCTCCC
Organism: Notolepis coatsorum; assembly: GCF_963971535.1. Classification (NCBI taxonomy): domain Eukaryota; kingdom Metazoa; phylum Chordata; class Actinopteri; order Aulopiformes; family Paralepididae; genus Notolepis; species Notolepis coatsorum. Next base: position 594 of record NW_028170714.1, on the reverse strand, counting down.
CTCCTCTCCTCTCCTCTCCTCTCCTCTCCTCTCCTCTCCCCTCCTCTCCCCTCCTCTGCCTTCCTCTCCTCTCCCCTCCTCTCCCCTCCTCTCCCCTCCTCTCCCCTCCTCTCCCCTCCTCTCCTCTCCTCTCCTCTCCCCTCCTCTCCCCTCCTCTCCTCTCCTCTCCCTCCTCTCCCCTCCTCTCCCTCCTCTCCCCTCCTCTCCCTTCCTCTCCCCTCCTCTCCCCTCCTGTTTATTGCCCATATTTCTTGTATAACGTATAATATAACTGATAGCATCTGCACCTTAGATTACACTGTTTACTTTCTCATATTCTTATATTGAGTTCATTATATTGTTTACTGGTTATTTTTATCTTTACTATAGTTGTATTGCTTCTACTATTACCATGCCCATACCTGTTTACACACTCACGCAATGGGTACTAAAAACATTATGGGGACAAATGTGGGGTGTCCCCATAACACTCACGCAATGGGTACTAAAAACATTATGGGGACAAATGTGGGTGTCCCCATAACACAAATTAGGTTATGGTTAGGGTTATGGTTATGGTTATGATTAGGTTATGGTTAGGTTATGATTAGGTTA
>NW_028170715.1:0-14215 GCF_963971535.1 Notolepis coatsorum | reverse complement strand
CTCCCGAATACCTCCCTCTATTTCCCAGATCTGTCTCTCAGTTTGATTTAATATACTTTCACTATTATCCTCTGGATCCTGCAAAGACTTAACCCAAAGGAGGCACTCCTGGAGCACAATTGTTCTTTCTATTATAAGATGAAAGGTCTCACGTTTTGACTAAGGCTGTCAAAGTTAACACGCTATTGACACGTTAACGCACAATTATTTTTAACGCCACTACTTTTTTAACGCAAGATTAACGTTTAAAAAAAATATGTATTCTACAATATTTTAATTTTTTTTTTACTTTTCTTTTTTTTACTAGACTTCCCTCAGGTGTATTATTGACACTCTCATTGATACTATGTTTGTTTTCTGACTCACAGTGTGTGTGTGTGTGTGTGTGTGTGTGTGTGTGTGTGTGTGTGTGTGTGTGTGTGTGTGTGTGTGTGTGTGTGTGTGTGTGTTGTGTGTGTGTGTGTGTGTGTGTGTGTGAGAGAGAGAGAGAGAGAGAGAGAGAGAGAGAGAGAGAGAGAGAGAGAGAGAGAGAGAGAGAGAGAGAGAGAGAGAGAGAGAGAGAGAGAGAGAGAGGAGAGGAGAGACGAGAGAGAGAGAGAGAGAGGGGGGGGGGGGGGCAGGGGGGTGAGTCCTCAGCCCTTGTGTGGGTGAATGTAACAAGTTCTTACCGTTTTCTTTCCCCTATTATTTCATGCACACTTTATTCATTGTTTTAAATTATTATTTTCTTTTAAGTTCCTTTGTGCATCACTCTGTTTTGAATTTGATGCAAATTTGCAATGCATGAGGGTCATCCTTTTGTGTTGAATGGCTGCATAAAGCAAGCATTTGTTGACTCATGTTGATAAGAGTATTAAAACTTGAAAAAGATCGGTCTAAGGTAGATTTAGAACAGATAAGAAATATGCGATTAATTTGCGATTAATCGTGAGTTAACTATGGACAATCATGCGATTAATCAGATTAACTATTTTAATCGATTGACAGCCTTAGTTTTGACACAGCTTTTCCAAGCTGCAGTGACCTAATGGTCAGAGAGGCGGGGCTTGTTCGATCCCCTAGTGAAGGACTAATGCCCTCCCCTCCCTGAATACCCACCACTGAAGTCCCCATGAGCAAGGCACTTCACCTCTAACGGCACCCAGGTGGACTGTAGCTGCCTACTGCTCCTAGATTTTCGACAGTGGATCGGGAGGTAGAGCAGTCGTCTGGTAATCCGGAGGTTCCCAGTTTGATTCCCGCTCCTCTCGGGGCAGCGTGTCGAAGTGTGTCCTTGAGCAAGACACTTAACCCCTAATTGCTCCCGATGAGCAGGTTGGCACCTTCCTTGCATGGTCGCCTCTGCTGTCCGTGTGTGAATGTGTGAGTGAAACGGGATAAGATGTGAGTAACAAATTGTAAAGTGCTTTGGATAAAAGCTGCTATATAAATGGAGCCATTTACCATTTATTTTACTATTTAAATAGACACATTCGTATATGGAAATTTACTGCAGTAAAGACATTCTATTCTGTTCTATTATTATTCTATCACTACATTATTCTTTGTAGAGATATCAAATCAAACCAAATGTATTTGTAAGGCCCGACAACACACGTTATTGTCCCCATGGGCCGGACATGTCTTCTTTAAACAAGTCAAGAAGAAACATCACAATAAATCAAGAACAATAACAAAAACACCATAAAGTCCAAAATATGTAAATAAAATAAAATAAATGCAACACAGACATCTCCCACGCGAAGGTAAGGAAAAACTCACTAAAACCTAGCAATAGGAAAAAATGCACCACAGGCAATGTGGAGGAGAGAAACCTTAGAAGGGCCATTCAAGGGGGGATCTCCCTTCTTGGATGTCGGTGATAGTAGTGTTGCAATAAAACAGGCTAAACAGTTGGTAAATACCGTAAATCCTCAATATAGGACGGCTATTCTATTTACCTCAGCTGCAAAGAGCACCAGGCCCTTATTAGAGAGAGGCTTATATAAGAGGCAGGGCCTTAATTTAAAAAAATGACACTCATGGACATAATCCCTTCATTTTCAGACTTTTATTGCATTAACATTTTTATTATTTAAAAAATTAATACGTACATTGTCTGTCTACATTTATTTAGACTAGCATTGGTATTTAAATATTGAGTGCAGTTGAGTAATTGTGGGATTAACGTAATTCACACACTGAAGTTGGAACTGTCTATAGGTTGTGGGGTCCGGGGACGGTTTAGTGTGTGGTACCTTCTCGACTTCCTCAGTCGAATCTAGTTGATGACATGCAGTAGCTTTAGCTACTAACGCTATCATAGCATCATGGTCTGTAATGTGTCAACTGGGACAACGCCAGCCTCGCCTGCCAACGCCATATAGATAGCGAACGTTAACGTTTGCAAACGAAGTCAACGTCATCCAGCTGACACCACAGATCTAGATATTATGACAACGTTAGCTAGCGGCTAGCGCTAAAGCTAACGCCGACCAGAGGGAAACGTTAATGTAGTCAGTGTAGCGGGAGGCAGCACTTGATTTGCATTGGCAAGAGTTTATCTCATCCTATATCACGGCACGAAAAGAAAAGAAAAACGTATATTGGAGACCGGCCTTTATTTGTCTGCATGCATCAAACCCTCTGCCATTATAAGAGGCCCGTCCTTTATTCGAGTACCCTCCACTATTAGAGGATTTTTACGGAATGCACTCATATGTGTAATGAAACACAGATAAGTGCATGTTTTAGCAACTGAACATCATACTTATTTTGGTTCTTGGCCACTATACACTACATCATTAGACCTTAAAGGATAACTTTTTTTTAAATTAGCTTATTTAACATCTTCCCTGGAGTTAGACAAGAAGATACATACCTTTTTTGTCTCTGTGTGCATTTTAGCTTTGGGAATAGACGCTCCGTTAGCATAGCTTAGCTTCATCACTGGAAGTGGGGGAGGACAGTAGCCTTACAGTGCCTTACAGTGTATTGCAAGGTCTGACATTGACCAAACTTGATATGCATGACCTTGGTGGGCTCTAGGTCAACTCCTGAAAAGGGGGTCAATGTCAGACCTTGCAATCAAAAGTTAGGGGCGCACTGAAATTATGGCAAGGGTTATTAGCCCCCTAACTTTTGATTGCAAAGTCTGACATTGACCCCCTTTTCAGGAGTTGACCTAGAGCCCACCAAGGTCATGCATATCAAGTTTGGTCAATGTCAGACCTGCAATACACTGTAAGGCACTGTAAGGCTACTGTCCTCCCCCACTTCCAGTGATGAAGCTAAGCTATGCTAACGGAGCGTCTATTCCCAAAGCTAAAATGCACGCACAGAGACAAAAAAGGTATGTATCTTCTTGTCTAACTCCAGGGAAGATGTTAAATAAGCTAATTTAAAAAAAAAGTGGAGTTATCCTTTAAAGGGGCAGTACAAAAAAAGTTAATAATAATTTCCCCCCCTCACCTCAAGTCCTATCTATCCTTCTGGAAAGAGACATTGCATTTCAATTGTGGGAAACGTTGCATGTGGTTGCATATAAATGTGATTTCTTGTTGGCACTTTGAGCACCACAAGAGAAGACCCATTGAGCCTCCATGGTTGCATCTCTACGGCCACCATCTCTTCTGCAAAAAATACCTTTGGATCTTTGGATGGATAGATCTGCACACTGGGTAAGGGCAGAATGTTTTGTGTGTGTGTGTGTTTTGGGTTAACTGCCCCTTTAACCTCTTAACAGGTGGGCAGAAAAGTGGCCATTTTGTAACTTGATTTTGAGGACTGCATACTTTTTTTGCAAAGCTTATCTTTATACGTTATGCTTATAGCACATGCATGTGCCTGGTCTCTTTTGAAAGATAACATTCTGAAGTTACTAATGCAAAAAAGGAAAATCACTTTTAGTGCTAATGAAATAGAGTAACAGAGGTCTGAACTTGAGTTGAACTTGAACTTTTCTGTAGCAGTTGCAAAAAAGATATATTAAAAGATATATAATAATAGGTATAAGCTGGAAAACACAGCAGATCCATAGCCTGAAGTATTATGTAGTACAGGTCAACATTTTATAAAAATCCGTTCAGAAATGAGTCTTCTAGAGAGATCCGGGTAAACCGCGTGCCAAAAAAAAAGCTCTCCGGTATTCCATTTCCTCATCCAAGTAAATTCATTCGGAATGTTTTTCACTTCTGGTTTTCACTCGTCAACTTTCACCTAGATCCCTTATTCGCACACCCCCACCTATTCATCATTGGAAAGCTACACTCATTGGCTACAACTCTGACCAATAATCTTCACAATCAGCGGATGATTGGCAGAGTTAGAGCATCGGGAGTCGAGGGTGGTAATCTGACACTTGTGCGTAAAAAGTTGCACGCCTGACATATCGTCATGTAACTCAAGAACCGAGGCATGGATTTTGTCGAGCGAGGTGCCACTCAAACGGCAACAAATAGAGCGTTCATTCGGTAATGTTTGGCGAAAAAGGCCCCGAGCCACGGGACGCTCGCAAAGTGCCGTGACTTTCGTCTGTTCGCTGGCGGGCAGGCCGTTGCATGTTAAGAGGTTAACAATCACAGAGTTGCCTAATGGGCTGTTTGTTATATTGAATTAGCAGTTGCTACATTAGCTAAAGTTGAGTGATGAGTTCAACAGTTCACTGAGTTAGTGACGGTTAGCAGTTGTCTCTTGTGGCTAGTTAGCGCTAACAGGGGCTATACGCCTGTCCTGCGGTTAGCCATCTGTCAGTAGTAGTAATATGTACGATTCCCTGGTGCAACTGAAACTTTCAGTGGTTCACCTATTATTTCACATAGTTACCTCAGCCTAGAACTGGCATTCCACACATACACACTGGAGCAGGTCAGGGGAGTGGCTAACTGTACTTCAGCTGTTGTATTGGAAGGACATTGTGTGTGTGCGTGTGTGTGTGTGTGTGTGTGTGTGTGTGTGTGTGTGTGTGTGTGTGTGTGTGTGTGTGCGTGCGTGTGTGAGAGTGAGTGTGTAGTATGTGCTTGCTTGCTTGCTTGCTTGCATGTGTGTGTGTGTGCATGCATGCATATGTGCGTGCACGTGTGTGTGCATGGGTGCGTGCGTGCACGTTTGCAAGTGTGTGTGTGTGTGTGCTGTAGGTTGTAGAGTTCACATGCTCACGTGCAAGAGCTACTTCAAGAGAGGGAACAACTAAAAACAGCCCGTTGAGTGGGTTGAGTTTGGATGTTTCCTAAACCGTTGGTGGCCGGCCAGAGGATGTGAGGTCTGGCTGCCGGCTGACGATGTTTACACCCTGCTGTTTACCTGCTCGTGAAATGTTTTCCTTTACAAACAGGGAGTTCCAATCCTGGCCCAAAAGGGCAACGTTTATAACTGACGCCTCAAAATGGTCCGGCACTCTGCAGCTAGGTTCCTTACCGGCACCAGAAAGAGAGAGCACATCACACCAGTCCTAGCCTCCCTACACTGGCTCCCAGTCCAAACTTAGAATAGATTTCAAAATCTTTCTCCTCACCTTCAAGGCACTATCGGGTGCAGCACCCCTATACATCACCGAGCTCATCACCCCCCTACGCAGCACCCAGGTCACTAAGATCCTCCAACCAGGCTTGGCGGCTCCCCCCCCCCCCCCCCCGCACCAGAAGGCTGTGGCCCCCAAACTATGGAACCAGCTTCCCCTGGAGATTCGATCTGCCCCCACGCTGGAGACATTTAAGGCCCGTTTAAAAACCCACTTTTATTCCCTAGCCTTCGATTAACCCTGATTCTCCCACACCCTAACCCACACACTCCCATGCAATTTTATCCTGCCCCCTCCCTCTTGTATCTCTTCTTGTGCTCCTCTGTCCCCTGTGTGCTATACTGTACTTTGTGCTCCCCTATCCGCTTGTCCTATTTTCTGAATGTACTGTCCTGTCCTGTTGTGCCTTTTTGTATTTGTGTATTTTATAGGACATTGATTTTATGCTTTGACTGTACTCAGTGCTGTCTGGGAGAAATGCGAGGCCGTGTGCGAAATTTTAACGTGAGGCCCCCCCCCCCTAAAGGTAAAAATATCATTATTATTATTATAATTTTTTTTATTGATACTTTTTTTTTTGCATACAGTCAACGTATTCTTAAATAATAGCACTGCCAGAGGCTGGGCATACAGTCAACATATTCTTAAATAATAGTGCTGCCCGAGGCTGGGCATATGATACAGTCAACGTATTCTTAAATAATAGCACTGCCCGAGGCTGGGCATACACAACATATTCTTAAATAATAGCGCTGCCCGAGGCTGGGCATATGATACAGACAACAGTCAACGTATTCTTAAATAATAGCGCTGCCCGAGGCTTAGTGGCAATGCACCTGTACAGTCGTGCACTTTATGATTAATTGAAAATGGGGGACCCTGATGTAAACAAGACGAAAGTCTTTCTCTGGTCTGCATCCCCTTAACAATTGTATGTATTGAGCTGTACTGTACTGTACCCATTTTGCAATCTGTTAATAAACGTTTCAATCAATCAATCAATCAATCAAGTACACCTGGCAGTAACAGGGAAAATGCATAAAACACCCCTGAAACCTGATAAACAAGCTTAAAGCCAGGTTAATTTTTCAAGCACGACATGCAGATTAGCCTTACTTGAATCAAACTCTATAAGCTTAGTACACACGTCACAAACTGCACAATGCAACACACAGAGAGAGAGAGAGATAGAGAGAGAGAGAGAGAGAGAGAGAGAGAGAGAGAGAGAGAGAGAGAGAGAGAGAGAGAGAGAGATAGAGAGACAGAGAGAGAGAGAGAGAGCGAGAGAGAGAGAGAGAGCGAGAGAGAGAGCGCGAGAGCGAGAGAGCGAGAGAGAGAGATCAACGGCGGGAACAGAGTAGATAGGATTAAAAACTCACCCTAACGCAGTCAGGCCCAAGAGGAAGGAGACAACCGTGGAGAAAGTTCACCAGTCCCATCATGATATTGTACCCCCTGTTGGGATGAACTTGGGAGTCTGTTCCTAGTTTATCTGCCACACGTTAGCACTCGATAACGTAGCTAACGCTAGCTAGCTGTCCCTGCCTTTAGCTAAGCTACTAGCCGACATAGCTATAGCCTGACTAAAGGTTCTAACACGCAACAACTTTCATCTTCAGTCCATCTGCCGAACGTCCTCTTCGTCTTGGCATAACCTAATCACTATTCTTGGTATTGATAAGCTTACGGCACGCAGCGTTATTTCTTCTGCTCCGATGCTGCACAGTGCTCCTGTGGAAATAGTCAGACCCCGGCCGTACCTGTAACCCCTCCCCTCGTTGATACCAATAGTATATCTGCAGAGCCGCAGAGCTATCTGCATAGCCGCATAGCTCCAATAGTATATCTGCAGAGCCGCAGAGCCCGGAACAAGTCAGACACATTCTACAAACGTGTCTAATGTGAAATATATAAGCATGTAAGCAAAACTAGATTTTATGTCTGTGATGGGAAGTGATTGTTAACATTCTATTTTTTTTTCTTTTTTTCTTCTCGCGAGGCCCCCCTCCCTGCGAGGCCCTGTGCGACCGCACTGCTCGCACACCCCCTGAGGCGGCCCTGACTGTACTGTACAGCACTTTGGTTGGCTCTCGAGCTTTTAAATGTGCTCTATAAATAAATTACTTGACTTGACTTGACTTGACTTGAATCGAGGCCGCAGCTCTCTGCCTCCTCTCCTCAGCAGCTGGATGTGTTTTGTGTTTTCACCAGTGGCTATAGAGACTGGATCGCCAAGGTTCAGTGGCTGTCTCAAAATCAGAATCAGAATCAGAATCAGAATCAGAATCAGAATCAGAAAGGTCTTTATTTTCCAAGTAGTTTTCACATACAAGGAATTTGCTTTGGACGTTATCGGTGCGACATTAGCGGACAGAGAGAGACAGATAATACAATAAAGAGGTGGAGTAAAATAAAATGAAATATGAGCCAAGTTAAGCACAATAGAATAATATAATTATGAAATAAAATATAGGGCAGGGCTGTACAACTGTAAATAAGAGGTTGAATAAAATGATATGGGATATATAAACTAAAGCCTTGTTGATGAGGCTCACTGCAGAGGGGAAGAAAGTGTCTCAGGCAGGGTCCAGACAGGCCACGACATGGCTAAACCCGGGCTAGTGGAAACAAGACATATGAGTGTAAAGCAGGGCTCTGCTGAAAGAGCTTGACAGACAAACAGATAGACAGATATATAGATATTAGATACACAATTTTAACGTCAGTCTTTACACCACTGCTGTTTCAACATTGTTTCAACTGCAATATTGCTATCAGATGAGGATTATCAAATGCAGGCTAAGAATGCAACTGCTTCAAAAAATTTGTAAACACTCCCACAAAAATATGAAGAAGTTAATCCAACGCACTTTTCCAAAAGTTCAAAACCTTACATGATTAGGCTAGTTCATAACAGAACAATAAAACAACAAGCCGACATGTTTTTTAGCCTCACATGGCCTTCAAACACATTCAAAAGTCTCTCAGAGTCTTCCTGTGTCAAACACGCGTGTCAAGTTGTGATTCAGTTGGCCCCCCCGATGCTTGGTGGGAGGTGGAATTCACGGGAGGGATACCCTCTGCAGAGGTCGTTCACAGGTCAGTGTATTTAGGGGTCAGAGAAGTGGGATTCTCTCTTCAGGGGTGTCCTCAGCCAAGTGTAGAATGTGGGTCATCTTCAAAGACATTGAGGCACCAGCTTCCGACATGAACCATCACCGGCTTCCACGGTAGGCTGAACTCTGAACCTCAAACAGCAACACACCACCCCCCTGAAATACTTGAACCAGAGGAAGACTGAACCATCATGAAGTGGTGGTGGACGGTAGAGAAGAGGTTTATGTTCACCAGATAGAATAGAATAGAAATACTTTATTCATCCCGAGGGAAATTTGGCACTACAAATCGCTCACAGTAAACAGTAAACATTTAGGTAGACAAAAACAAAAGTCACGCATAAGAATAAAATAAGCCTACGAATAAAATACGGTCCGGGATATGTATTTCCTATGACACATTCTAATATAGAATATACAGTAAAAATATACAGAAATGTACAGTAAGTGTACATTTGTAAATGTAAAAGTCAGGAAGGTAGTAGTGTCACCCTGTGCTCAGTGATGCAGTGAGGTACAGTGATGCATTATAAAGTCTGACGGCTGCATGTCGTAATGAAGGACTTCCTGTGCCGTTCAGTGCTACATCTATTCTCGGGAGTCTTAGTCTAGCACTGAACATGCTCCTCCTGTCAAAGACTCTGCTGGTTAAACATACCACGAGAGGTTGGAGAGAAGCAACACATGGCAGGAAAGAAAACAAGGAGAGCCTAGAATTAGGATGTGAACAGAACATCATGTAGGATTTCACTTGCCTTTGTCTTCACAGCTACTTGGACCATCCCCAGGTGCCTGCTGCCAGTTAGCTGATCTCCTGTTAGCTTCCTCCAGTTAGCTTCCTCCAGTTAGCTTCATCCAGTTAGCAGATCTCCTGTTAGGTTCCTCCTGTTAGCTTCATCCAGTTAGCTTCCTCCTGTTAGCATCCTCCAGTTAGCTGATCTCGTGTTAGCTTCCTCCAGTTAGCTTCCTCCAGTTAGCTTCATCCAGGTAGCTGATCTCAATGTTAGGTTCCTCCAGTTAGCTTCATCCAGTTAGCTTCCTCCAGTTAGCTTCCTCCAGTTAGCTGATCTCAATGTTAGGTTCCTCCAATTAGCTTCATCCAATTAGCTTCCTCCAGTTAGCTTCCTCCAGTTAGCTGATCTCAATGTTAGGTTCCTCCAGTTAGCTTCATCCAGTTAGCTTCCTCCAGTTAGGTTCATCCAGTTAGCTGATCTACTGTTAGCTTCCTCCTGTTAGCTTCCTCCAGTTAGCTGATCTACTGTTAGCTTCCTCCTGTTAGCTTCCTCCAGTTAGCTGATCTACTGTTAGCTTCCTCCAGTTAGCTTCCTCCAGTTAGGTTCCTCCAGTTAGCTGATCTACTGTTAGCTTCCTCCAGTTAGCTTCCTCCAGTTAGGTTCCTCCAGTTAGCTGATCTACTGTTAGCTTCCTCCTGTTAGCTTCCTCCAGTTAGCTGATCTACTGTTAGCTTCCTCCAGTTAGCTGATCTCCTGTCAGGTTCCTCCAGTTAGCTTCCTCCAGTTAGCTTCCTCCAGTTAGCTGATCTCCTGTTAGCTTCCTCCAGTTAGCTGATCTCCTGTTAGCTTCCTCCTGTTAGCTTCCTCCAGTTAGCTGATCTCCTGGCAGGTTCCTCCAGTTAGCTTCCTCCAGTTAGCTGATCTCCTGTTAGCTTCCTCCAGTTAACTGATCTCCATTTAGCTTCCTCCAGTTAGCTTCCTCCAGTTAGCTGATCTCCTGTTAGCTTCCTCCAGTTAGCTGATCTCCTGTTATTTTCCTCCAGTTAGCTTCCTCCAGTTAGCTGATCTCCTGTTAGCTTCCTCCTGTTAGCTTCCTCCAGTTAGCTGATCTCCTGTTAGCTTCCTCCAGTTAGCTGATCTCCTGTTAGCCTCCTCCTGTTAGCTTCCTCCAGTTAGCTGAGCTCCTGTTAGCTTCCTCCAGTTAGCTTCCTCCAGTTAGCTTCCTCCAGTTAGCTCATCTCCTGTTAGCTTCCTCCAGTTAGCTTCCTCCAGTTAGCTTCCTCCAGTTAGCTGATCTACTGTTAGCTTCCTCCAGTTAGCTGATCTCCTGTCAGGTTCCTCCAGTTAGCTTCCTCCAGTTAGCTTCCTCCAGTTAGCTGATCTCCTGTTAGCTTCCTCCAGTTAGCTTCCTCCAGTTAGCTGATCTCCAGTTAGCTTCCTCCAGTTAACTGATCTCCAGTTAGCTTCCTCCAGTTAGCTGATCTCCTGTTAGCTTCCTCCAGTTAGCTGATCTCCTGTTAGCTTCCTTCAGTTAGCTGATCTCCTGTTAGCTTCCTCCTGTTAGCTTCCTCCAGTTAACTGATCTCCAGTTAGCTTCCTCCAGTTAGCTTCCTCCAGTTAGCTGATCTCCTGTTAGCTTCCTCCAGTTAGCTGATCTCCTGTTAGCTTCCTTCAGTTAGCTGATCTCCTGTTAGCTTCCTCCAGTTAGCTGATCTCCTGTTAGCTTCCTCCAGTTAGCTTCCTCCAGTTAGCTGATCTCCTCTTAGCTTCCTCCAGTTAGCTTCCTCCAGTTAGCTGATCTCCTGTTAGCTTCCTCCAGTTAGCTTCCTCCAGTTAGCTCCCTCCAGTTAGCTGATCTCAAATCAAATCAAATCAAATTTATTTATAGGGCCCGACAACACACGTTAATGTCCCCATGGGCCGTACAGGTCTTCTTTAAACAAGTCAAGAAGACAACATAACAATAAGTCAAGAACAGAACAAGAACACCATAAGGTCCAAACATTTTTTAGATGAATGCAAATAAATGAAAGAATGCAAGCACTCCCAGACATACCCCACGCGAAGGTAAGGAAAAACTCCTGTTAGCTTCCTCCAGTTAGCTGATCTCCTGTTAGCTTCCTCCAGTTAGCTTCCTCCAGTTAGCTGATCTCCTGTTAGCTTCCTCCAGTTAGCTGATCTCCTGTTAGCTTCCTCCAGTTAGCTTCCTCCAGTTAGCTGATCTCCTGTTAGCTTCCTCCAGTTAGCTTCCTCCAGTTAGCTTCCTCCAGTTAGCTTCCTCCAGTTAGCTGATCTCCTGTTAGCCTCCTCCAGTTAACTGATCTCCAAGTCAAGTCAAGTCAAGTCAAGAGTTTTAATTGTCACGGCATACAAGTATACAATGAAATGCGGGTAGCTTAGCTTCCTTAGCTGTTAGCTTCCTCCAGTTAGCTTCCTCCAGTTACCTGATCTCCTGTTAGCTTCCTCCAGTTAGCTTCCACCAGTTAGCTTCCTCCAGTTAGCTGATCTCCTGTTAGCTTCCTCCAGTTAGCTGATCTCCTGTTAGCTTCCTCCAGTTAGCTTAGTCCTGTTAGCTTCCTCCAGTTAGCTGATCTCCTGTCAGGTTCCTCCAGTTAGCTTCCTCCAGTTAGCTTCCTCCAGTTAGCTGATCTCCTGTTAGCTTCCTCGAGTTAGCTTCCTCCAGTTAGCTTCCTCCAGTTAGCTGATATCCTGTTAGCTTCCTCCAGTTAGCTGATCTCCTGTTAGCTTCCTCCAGTTAGCTTCCTCCTGTTAGCTTCCTCCAGTTAGCTGATCTCCTGTTAGCTTCCTACAGTTAGCTGATCTCCTGTTAGCTTCCTCCAGTTAGCAGGCCGGCACTTTCTCTCTGCGGGGTATTGACATAAGGCTCCGTAGAGCATGTATACATACACATGTACGCGCAGTACATGTGGAGAAATGCGAGGCCCTGTGCAAGATTTAAACGTGAGGCCCCCTAAAGGTAAAAAAAAAAACTGCATACAGTCAACGTATTCTTAAATAATAGCACAGATAGCTAGCCCACAGGCCACAGCCAACACAGATAGCTAGCCCACAGCCCACAGCCAACACAGGTAGAGAGAGAGAGAGAGAGAGAAGACACCTCTCGAATGACAACCTTGTTAGCTTTCTGTATCATAACGTTAGCTTTCTGCATCATAACGTTAGCTTTCTGTATCATAACGTTAGCTTTCTGCATCATAACTAGTTAGCTTTCTGTATCATAAAGTTAGCTTTCTGTATCATAACGTTAGCTTTCTGCATCATAACGTTAGCTTTCTGTATCATAACGTTAGCTTTCTGCATCATAACGTTAGCTTTCTGTATCATAACGTTAGCTTTCTGTATCATAACGTTAGCTTTCTGTATCATAACGTTAGCTTTCTGCATCATAACGTTAGCTTTCTGTATCATAACGTTAGCTTTCTGTATCATAACGTTAGCTTTCTGTATCATAACGTTAGCTTTCTGTATCATAACGTTAGCTTTCTGCATCATAACGTTAGCTTATACTCTGGACTGGATTGATAGCAGGGCTAGTAGAGCCAGCTAGGCTACTGCAGGTCACATTAGTCACCTGTAAGCAAAACTAGATTTTCAGTCTGTGATGGAAGTGATTGTTAAATAACATAATATTTATTTTTATTTTTATATAATTTTTTTTTTTAAAGATAATAAAATAAAATAAAAATTCTTCTTCGGTTCCCGCGAGGCCCCGTGCTATTGCACTGCTTGCACGGCCCCTAGCGGCGGCCCTGTGTACGCGTGTGCACACACAAACATGCACATACATGCACACACACAGAGACAGACACACACACACACACCCACACACACACACACACACACACACACACACACACACACACACACACACACACACACACACACACACACACACACACACACACACACACACACACACACACACACACACACACACACTCACAGACACACACAGACACACACAGGAAGCCTGTGTTTTCTGTCTGGGTGAATTAGATTTGATCTGAACCATGTTGTCATCCTATGCATGCAGCCCTGTCCTGCTGGGGACATGTTTGAGCAGACGCCAGCAACAATACAGTACCTCCATACCACAACCAGAGAGAGAGAGAGAGAGAGAGAGAGAGAGAGAGGAGAGAGAGAGAGGAGAGAGAGAGAGAGAGAGAGAGAGAGAGAGAGAGAGAGATGAGAGAGAGAGAGAGAGAGAGAGAGAGAGAGAGAGGAGAGAGAGAGAGAGAGAGAGAGAGAGAGAGAGAGGAGAGAGAGAGAGAGAGAGAGAGAGAGAGAGAGAGAGAGAGAGAGAGAGAGAGAGAGAGAGAGAGAGAGAAAGAGAGAGAGAGTGTGTGTGTGTGTGTTTTCTGAAAGTGCCCCCCCCCCCCCCCCCCCCCCACCTTCCAGTTTACATCTCTTTGCACAAACTCCATATAATCGTGCCCAAGGGAGCTCTTGCGCAACACACATTTCTGTTTTTTTTCTTCTTCTGATTAATCGTTATTAATCGTCTGAATCATTCACAAATCCAATGCACACCCTCGCAGGCTCACGGCCGTATAGCCAAGACTGCTGCACAAGAGTCCCGGCCTGTAGGAGTTCTCTCGTTGCCATGGTGTGTGATCTGTAATGATACCCCCTCTGTGTGCAGCACCACCACAGCCTGGTTAAGTGGACCGTCTGAACGGAGTTTACAGTAAGTCTGTCTGAACACAGAGACGGAGGCACGTAAGCACCCGGAGATGAGAGTATTGTTATATGGACTCGTCATCCCCCCGGTCAGGGCTGTAAAAAGTACCCAGAAAATTATACTTAAGTGAAAGTATGGGTACCGTCTCAAAATCTGACTCAAGCCA
>NW_028170716.1:15000-17333 GCF_963971535.1 Notolepis coatsorum | reverse complement strand
AGGCACAGTAACACAGACAGTAACACAGGCACAGTACACACAGACAGTAAGAACACAGACAGTAACACAGGCACAGTAACACAGACAGTAAACAGCAGACGACAGTAACACAGGTAACACAGACAGTAACACAGGCACAGTAACACAGACAGTAACACAGGCACAGTAACACAGACAGTAACACAGGCACAGTAACACAGACAGTAACACAGACAGTAACACAGGCACAGTAACACACAGTAACACAGACAGTAACACAGGCACAGTAACACAGACAGTAACACAGGCACAGTAACACAGACAGTAACACAGACAGTAACACAGGCACAGTAACACAGTAACACAGACAGTAACACAGGCACAGTAACACAGACAGTAACACAGGCACAGTAACACAGACAGTAACACAGACAGTAACACAGACAGTAACACAGCACAGTAACACAGACAGTAACACAGACAGTAACACAGACAGTAACACAGACAGTAACACAGACAGTAACACAGACAGTAACACAGACAGTAACACAGACAGTAACACAGACACAGTAACACAGACAGTAACACAGACAGTAACACAGACAGTAACACAGACCAGTAACACAGACAGTAACACAGACAGTAACACAGACAGTAACACAGACAGTAACACAGACAGTAACACAGACAGTAACACAGACAGTAACACAGACAGTAACACAGACAGTAACACAGACACAGTAACACAGACACAGTAACACAGACACAGTAACACAGACAGTAACACAGACAGTAACACAGACAGTAACACAGACAGTAACACAGACACAGTAACACAGACACAGTAACACAGACAGTAACACAGACACAGTAACACAGACAGTAACACAGACAGTAACACAGACAGTAACACAGACAGTAACACAGACAGTAACACAGACAGTAACACAGGCACAGTAACACAGACAGTAACACAGACACAGTAACACAGACACAGTAACACAGACACAGTAACACAGACACAGTAACACAGACACAGTAACACAGACAGTAACACAGACACAGTAACACAGGCACAGTAACACAGACAGTAACACAGACAGTAACACAGGCACAGTAACACAGACAGTAACACAGACACAGTAACACAGACACAGTAACACAGACACAGTAACACAGACACAGTAACACAGACACAGTAACACAGACACAGTAACACAGACACAGTAACACAGACACAGTAACACAGGCACAGTAACACAGACACAGTAACACAGACACAGTAACACAGACAGTAACACAGACACAGTAACACAGACAGTAACACAGGCACAGTAACACAGGCACAGTAACACAGACAGTAACACAGTAACACAGGCACAGTAACACAGACAGTAACACAGACAGTAACACAGACAGTAACACAGACAGTAACACAGACAGTAACACAGACAGTAACACAGGCAGTAACACAGACAGTAACACAGACAGTAACACAGACACAGTAACACAGTAACAGTAACACAGACACAGTAACAGAATAAGTGCAGAACTCTTACAGTAGTCGTAGTGAGCGCAGTCCGCTGAAGGCCGACCCGGGGATGCAGCGCAGAGAGTTGTAGCTCAGGATCCTGGAGTTAAACGACAACAAGACATTTCCACCCCGTCACCACCAGAGGGAGCAGTACTGGAGTGAGCAGTGCTGAGGGAGAGAGAGGGTCTGAGGAGGAGAGAGGGTCTGAGGGAGAGAGAGGGTCTGAGGGAGAGAGAGGGTCTGAGGGAGAGAGAGGGTCTGAGGGAGAGAGAGGGGCTGAGGGAGTGAGAGGGGCTGAGGGAGAGAGAGGGTCTGAGGGAGTGAGCAGTGCTGAGGGAGAGAGAGGGTCTGAGGGAGAGAGAGGGTCTGAGGGAGAGAGAGGGTCTGAGGAGAGAGAGGGGATGAGGGAGAGAGAGAGGGTCTGAGGGAGAGAGAGGGGATGAGGGAGAGAGAGAGGGTCTGAGGGAGAGAGAGGGGCTGAGGGAGAGAGAGGGGGCTGAGGGAGAGAGAGGGTCTGAGGGAGAGAGAGGGTCTGAGGGAGAGAGAGGGGTTGAGGGAGAGAGAGGGTCTGAGGGAGAGAGAGGGGCTGAGGGAGAGAGAGGGTCTGAGGGAGAGAGAGGGGTTGAGGGAGAGAGAGGGGCTGAGGGAGAGAGAGGGTCTGAGGGAGAGAGAGGGTCTGAGGGAGAGAGAGGGGTTGAGGGAGAGAGAGGGGCTGAGGGAGAGAGAGGGTCTGAGGGAGAGAGAGGGGCTGAGGGAGAGAGAGGGTCTGAGGGAGAGAGAGGGTCTGAGGGAGAGAGAGGGTCTGAGGGAGAGAGAGGGG
>NW_028170716.1:0-10000 GCF_963971535.1 Notolepis coatsorum | reverse complement strand
GGCCTAACTGGCGTGATATACGGCATTCGTTAGGAAGGAGAAAGAGTGCTAGCAGACAAAAGAAAGAGCAACGGGCACAGATGCAAAGATGTCAAGACAGAGGAAACACAAAGACGAGATAAGATAGACAGAAGAATTAAAGCCGAGGTACAATAGACCAAAAAAAAACAAAGACAAGGTAGAATAGACCCCAAGAAACAAAGACCAGATCCAGCAGAAAGTGCACAATACCCCAAGCTAACGGCGAGGTGACAAGACAAAAGAGAGAAGAGCGTGAAAGTGAAAAATAAGTGGAGGGGGGTAATGAAGACACATGGATTGAGGAGCTCCTGTAATGTAGTATCGACCGGCGAGAGCAGGGAGCGGGAGGCTGCCTGAGGCCTGAACACAAGGCTAACATTCACTCTCAGGAGCAAACAGGCTGACTGGTCAATACGGCAAACAGCTCAATAGGCCCACTCAGCCGCTCATCGACCCGCAGCTTACACTAGGAACTGCTGAGTGGCGACCTATTCGGTAAACAAAAGACTGGCACAAAGACGGCCATTATTTCACTTTATCTCGGCCACTTTGAAGCACCGCTTGTCTTGCGAGGCGTCGCTGAAGAGGGACGTGATGTTAGGAACTCCGTCCGTCGTTGCGCGTTAGCCTCGCATAACAGGAGGTCATCCATATGGAAGATATTTATCTGCTCTTGGAAGGATCGTTTTGCTTTGTTCGCGGCCCTGGCTACATTGATCCACTGCATCCTGTCCCGTCTACGTCTGTGTTTCATCTTTCACTGAGGAGTGTCTGACCGTCTCCGCCAGGTTTGTCTGTTTTGATGAACAGGAAAGTTCTGAGAGGGTGAACTTCTGGGAGTGGACGGATACGCCACGGTCCATTAGTCGTTTCTGCGAACATACGTTGGGTCCTAATTGAAAAGCAAACCGACGGACGTCTGTTTTTATCTCTGTTTCGTGGTGGATCAACGTAGCCGGGCCCTGAGTTTATTTAAGTGTGACAAAATCTAAAAAGCAGCCCAATCTATTGGTAAATGAGGACATGAACTACATGAAAAAACAGCCACAACTTAATGAGAGGCTTTTCAACCGTCCTATTTCTCTACTGTGTAAACAAATTTTGCGGCGGTAAAATGCCACAATTACTCTCACTGAAAACAAAAAGAACTGTGATTGAAATTACCTTTGAAAAAGGCAAAATTCAAGCTAATTTGATACATTTGATTGTTTTATTTTTCATTCAACCTTTATTTAAAGGTATGAGCGTTTCCCTCATTTACAGTGACGTCGAGTATACAACTAAAAAAGTTGAAAGATAAAGAGAAAACAAAGAGAAAACCAAGTAATCATCAATAAAAGTTCAAATAAGATAAAAACAGAAAACAAGAAACGGAAGAAAAAGGAAAAGCAGACTAAAAGGAATTGCAAAATGACATACAATGGTTATTAATCAAAGCTTTAAATAGTCCAAAGGTTGGAAGAGTATAAAACTTTAAAATGCTTTGAAGGGCCGTTCCAAGAGCACGGAGCACTAAAAGAGAAGCGTCTACGACGTGTTTACATAGTGAAGTCCCAGACGGAGACGGGTAGAGAGGCTGAACGCCCGCGCGCCACTCACCCTCTTCACAGCGGAAGTCCGGCAGAGCCACGTCCTGCAGCGGGATCTCCTTCAGGAAGGCGGGCCGCTGGCAGCGGGGGTTCCCCGTCACGATCTTCCTGCTCCGCAGCCAGTCGCCCAGCCACGCCAGGCGGCAGTCGCAGTTGAAGGAGTTTGCCAACAGGTTACTGGGGAGAGAGGGTGCAGAGAGTGACGGTCAGTTTGCCAACAGGTTACTGGGGAGAGAGGGTGCAGAGAGTGACGGTCAGTTTGCCAACAGGTTACTGGGGAGAGAGGGTGCAGTGAGTGACGGTCAGTTTGCCAACAGGTTACTGGGGAGAGAGGGTGCAGAGAGTGACGGTCAGTTTGCCAACAGGTTACTGGGGAGAGAGGGTGCAGAGAGTGACGGTCAGTTTGCCAACAGGTTACTGGGGAGAGAGGGTGCAGAGAGTGACGGTCAGTTTGCCAACAGGTTACTGGGGAGAGAGGGTGCAGAGAGTGACGGTCAGTTTGCCAACAGGTTACTGGGGAGAGAGGGTGCAGAGAGTGACGGTCAGTTTGCCAACAGGTTACTGGGGAGAGAGGGTGCAGAGAGTGACGGTCAGTTTGCCAACAGGTTACTGGGGAGAGAGGGTGCAGAGAGTGACGGTCAGTTTGCCAACAGGTTACTGGGGAGAGAGGGTGCAGATGGTCTGCACTGCAGTGTGTCTGGGTGTGTAAGTCTTACAGTGTGGAGAGTAGGGCTGTCCCCGACTAAGGATTTGGATAGTCGACTATGATTGGCCAAAATTAGCCGATATGAAAAAAGAAATTTGAAAAAAAAAGTATACTTAAAAAAATATATATGTGTATCATTCCATTTGGGCTGTGGGGTGCGTAATGTCTGAAGGAGTCGACGGAAGGCGTCTTGTCCTCTGCAAAAGCATGCAATTGGTCCACTGATGGATACATCTTGATATTTGTCTAGTCTAGTGTGTTCATTAGACGGGTGAAATCCTCTTTCAGTGCCTCTGTGCCTGTTTTCTTAGGCAGTTAGCCTCTGGTATATGTGCCATTAGCGTTAGCCACGCTTCTAGGCTTCTCTTTTCTTTTGGAAAAAATGATAATAAAAAAAGAATAAATTATTATTATTATTATTATTTTTGGTATTCGACTAAGAGGTTGGCAGTCGACTACGGCTCCTTTCGATCGATTAGTCGACTATTCTACTAATAGGGGTCAGCCCTAGTGGAGGGGGTCTAGGTGTGTCTGGGTGTGTATGAGTCCTACAGGGTGGAGAGGGTCTAGGTGTGTCTGGGTGTGTATGAGTCCTACAGGGTGGAGAGGGTCTAAAATCTCTGATCTCAAACCTACCGAAGTCGGCCCATGTCACCCCACTTCTTAGGGACCTGCACTGGCTCCCCATTGCTGCACGAATCCGCTTCAAGGCCCTTGACCTAGCATACCGTGCGGCAAAGGGAACTGCTCCCGCCTACCTCCGGTCAATGGTCTCTAACTACACACCCTCAAGACCCCTACGCTCTGCATCTTCTGGCCGCCTCAGACCTACTCCTATCCAAGCTCCGGGAGGGTCATCAAAGAGAAGTCGCCTATTCTCAGTCCTTGCCCCACAATGGTGGAATGAACTACCCACCCCAGTTAGGACAGCCGAAACACGTCCAATCTTTCGCCGTCGACTAAAGACTCACTTCTTCAACCATTATCTGAATAAAAAAAAAAAAAGAAAAAAAAAATCTAACCCTAACTAACCATACTGTCATGCACTTGTCCTAATAAACTAACCTACACTGTAGCACTCAACACTTTGATGAACATTGTTACTCAGCTGATAGAGTTGTGCCCTTCCTGATGGCTTGTCGTACAGAACTTGTAAGTCGCTTTGGATAAAAGCGTCAGCTAAATGACTAAATGTAAAATGTAAATGTAGGTGTGTCTGGGTGTGTATGAGTCCTACAGGGTGGAGAGGGTCTGGGTGTGTCTGGGTGTGTATGAGTCCTACAGGGTGGAGAGGGTCTAGGTGTGTCTGGGTGTGTATGAGTCCTACAGGGTGGAGAGGGTCTAGGTGTGTCTGGGTGTGTCTGGGTGTGTATGAGTCCTACAGGGTGGAGAGGGTCTAGGTGTGTCTGGGTGTGTATGAGTCCTACAGGGTGGAGAGGGTCTAGGTGTGTCTGGGTGTGTATGAGTCCTACAGGGTGGAGAGGTCTAGGTGTGTCTGGGTGTGTATGAGTCCTACAGGGTGGAGGGGGTCTAGGTGTGTCTGGGTGTGTATGAGTCCTACAGGGTGGAGGGGGTCTAGGTGTGTCTGGGTGTGTATGAGTCCTACAGGGTGGAGAGGGTCTAGGTGTGTCTGGGTGTGTATGAGTCTTACAGGGTGGAGGGGGTCTAGGTGTGTCTGGGTGTGTATGAGTCCTACAGGGTGGAGAGGGTCTAGGTGTGTCTGGGTGTGTATGAGTCCTACAGGGTGGAGAGGGTCTGGGTGTGTCTGGGTGTGTCTGGGTGTGTATGAGTCTTACAGGGTGGAGAGGGTCTAGGTGTGTCTGGGTGTGTATGAGTCTTACAGGGTGGAGAGGGTCTAGGTGTGTCTGGGTGTGTATGAGTCTTACAGGGTGGAGGGGGTCTAGGTGTGTCTGGGTGTGTATGAGTATTACAGGGTGGAGGGGGTCTAGGTGTGTCTGGGTGTGTATGAGTCTTACAGGGTGGAGGGGGTCTGGGTGTGTCTGGGTGTGTATGAGTCTTACAGGGTGGAGAGGGTCTAGGTGTGTCTGGGTGTGTATGAGTCCTACAGGGTGGAGAGGGTCTAGGTGTGTCTGGGTGTGTATGAGTCCTACAGGGTGGAGGGGGTCTAGGTGTGTCTGGGTGTGTATGAGTCCTACAGGGTGGAGAGGGTCTAGGTGTGTCTGGGTGTGTATGAGTCCTACAGGGTGGAGAGGGTCTGGGTGTGTAACGGTGTGTATGAGTCTTACAGGGTGGAGAGTGTCTGCAGCGTGTCGAAGGCTCCAGGAGTGATGGTGGTCAGCTGGTTGTCGTAGAGGGACAGCAGGCGGACGTTGTGCAGCCCGGTGAAGCTGTTGTTGTGGACGCAGCTGATGCGGTTGTTCCTCAGCATCCTGCAGCAGACAGACAGACACACGGGATTTCACTTGAAATGGATTTCATTTGAAAAAGTGTAAACATCAGCGAGAGTTGTGTTAGTCTGTGTGTGTGTATGTGTATGTGTGTGTGTGTAAATGGTAAATGGTGCATTTATATAACTCTTTTATCCAAAGTGCTTTACAATTTTGTTCCTCACATTCACTCACACATTCACACACCGACAGCGGAGGTTGCAAGGTGCCAACCTGCTCATCAGGAGCAATTAGGGGTTAAGTGTCTTGCTCAAGGACACTTCGACACGCTGCCTGGGAGGAGTGGGAATCTAACCGGGAATCTACCTCCTGAGCCACTGTCGAACTGCATGTGTTAGTGTGTGTCTTTTACTTGTCTTTTACTAGTATGCACTTTGCTACTAAGAAATCGACCTTGCCTATACTACTACCTAGTACCTACTATGCTATTATGTCTTTACTATTATGCATTCAAGACTCAGCTCAACACTGTTTGATGAACAATCTTACTGACCCTTAGCTGCCAGAGTTGTACCCTTCGTGCCGACTTGTGGTACAGAACTTGTGAGTCGCTTTGGCTAAAAGCGTCAGCTAAATGACTAACTGTAAATGTGTGCGTGTGCACATGTCACTCACAGCATGCGCAAGCCCTCCAAGCCACGGAACATCCCGCTGCGGACCGAGTCGATCTGATTGGCCGTGAGGTGGAGCTCGTTGACAGATCCCGCCCCTTCGAACGCCCCGTCCTCGATCTCCGTGATCTTGTTGTTGCTGAGGTTTCTGTGTGAGACACCAGACGGACGACAATGAAGGAACTGAAACAAGGAAAAGCTACCGAATCTAAAGGAGAGTTCAGACAGATCACAAGCTCTAAACACACATCTCTCTGGAGCAGAGGGTCGGGACTTACATCTTTTTGAGCTGAGAGAGGCTCTTGAACACTCCTGTCGCCTCCAGAGCGGTGATCTCGTTGTTGTTGAGGCGGCTGCAGGGAGAAGAAGCACTGCATCAACGCTCTTCAGTCTACATGAGTATAGCATTCAAATATGGTATCTGAGGGGATTTATTACTATTAATAATTATTTTCTATTATTATTATTATTATTATTATTATTATTATTATTATTATTATTATTATTATTATTATTATTATTATTATTATTATTATTATTATTATTATTATTATTATTATTATTATTATTATTTTCTATTATTATTATTATTATTATTATTATTATTATTATTATTATTATTATTATTATTATTATTATTATTATTATTATTATTATTATTATTATTATTATTTTCTATTATTATTATTTTCTATTATTATTATTATTATTATTATTATTATTATTATTATTATTATTATTATTATTATTATTATTATTATTATTATTATTATTATTATTATTATTATTTTCTATTATTATTATTATTATTATTATTATTATTATTATTATTATTATTATTATTATTATTATTATTATTATTATTATTATTATTTGCCTGAATTGAAAGTTGACACGGTCCTTTGAGTACTGAGTTAGTTCCATGAATTCTGTGTCTATGAACATCTTTCAAAAAACATTTTCATAATAATAATAATAATAAAAAAATTTAAAACGGTTACGGTCAAATATCTTTTCTCCGAATTTTTTCTCTCTCTAACTTTTCGGAGAGGCTTTCAACAGTGTGCGATGACTCGCTACATGCCGCGTGCAGCAGGGTGGACAGCGGCCCCTGGTGTTGAGCGAGTGGTCTTACAGCTCGGAGGTGGAGGTGGGGATGTGCTCGGGGACCTTGCTGAGCTTCAGGTTGGAGCAGTCCACCACGTTGGACTCACAGCGACACTTGGGGGGACAGACGGGGTCGCTGTTGCACTCGTTGTTCAGACGCGTGTCCTCTGTACCTGAAGACACAGCGGAACACAAACACACATCAGACTCAACATTCATCTAAATGTATATCGTTTGTTAACGTCACCCGGTATCATATGGTACCCAGCGATTAGGTTCTCTGTCACTCTCCATGTATGACCTTCAATATGTTGGAGAAATCATGGCTGTGGTTTGTAACGTGTCTATTCTTTTCTCTGTTGGAGGTTCATTTCTAGTCTAAATATCACATTTGGCAAACAAAGTGGATGTGAACGTTGGAATCCACTGGCTTGGAATCCACTGGCCACTGCGATATGTCAGCAAAATAAATATGTATATATGAGCATATTTTAAACATGAGCGTTTCCTTTGTAAAACCACTAGGTTAACCTTTTATGACCTTACATGTCAGACACCACAGTCATATATCAAATCGTATGTTCTTCAAGTCAAGCCTGTGCTCCATAAAAGTGACCACTAAGTGTGTCTTTTAAGACTCTTAACCACCAAAACCTGCACGGACTACAACGTATGACATATATCATGTGTTAGGGTACCTTGTGTATACTGTACCTTATGTATACGGTTTACTTTTACTCTCACTCATAGTATATATTCAGATTCTAATTATTTATTGCCTATATTTATTGTAACGTATAATATAACCAATAGGGCATACAGACCCTCATCTGCACCTTGACTACACTGTTTACATTTTCTCATATTCCACGCTGCTATGATGCCTGAATTTCCCCAAGGCGATCAATAAAGGAGTATCTTATCTTATCTTAAAAGCTCTGGGTCTCCCACTCAGTCCCCTTGTATATGACAGTACTTTGTCCCGCTGTGGCCTGACAGCAACCCGTCCCCATCATATCATGCCGTCTTGAGTACGAGCACCGCTCCACTAGGCACATCCAGCTGCTTCTAGTGCAGTAGGTTGTCCTGCTATGACCTGAACAACGACACGCCGTGCTCCTCATGTCGTCACATCTACAATATGAGCTTTGCTCCATAAACTCCAAACAGTCAAAACACCTAGGGCGGGATCCACAAATAATGGATTGCATGGTGCTAATTGCACCCTCACTTACAATTCATTATGAATTGAAAATGGGGGACCCTGATGTAAACAAGACGGAAGTCTTTCTCTGGTCTGCATCCCCTTAACAATTGTGTGTATTGAGCCGTACTGTATTGTACCCATTCTGCAATCTGTTAATAACATTTTCAATCAATCAATCACCTGCGCGGTGATTGGTTGATTGACAATTTAGTGCATATTTAATTAGGTCACACCTATTTTTCATATATAAACATAAGATCTCAGAAAACTTGCAACACAGTTTTTCTTAGTTGTTATGTACATAACAAACTGGGAAAGTGTCATAGTGATATCTATTCAAATATTTGTTTTGCCTATTCACCTGGGGTGTCTCGCCTTAAGTTGTGTATTATTTTGCAGTGCACCAGTATTATGCAGTATAACCACATCACACAACCAGTCTGTATGAAAGCACCGTGTTCTGCTCTGACTGACACCAGTCAACCAGTCTGTATGAAAGCACCGTGTTCTGCTCTGACTGACACCAGTCAACCAGTCTGTATGAAAGCACCGTGTTCTGCTCTGACTGACACCAGTCAACCAGTCTGTATGAAAGCACCTGTTCTGCTCTGACTGACACCAGTCAACCAGTCTGTATGAAAGCACCGTGTTCTGCTCTGACCCTCAAGTCACAGATCATGCCATCGTACCATCAGGTCTATGAGAAGGTACTCCATGAACGCACCAGACAGACACCTGTCTGTATTATCCTGCTCTGACCTAAGAAGCTCCAGAATCTGCTCCAGAACCCTAAACACCCCGAAGAAGAGCCTGGAGCTTGCTGACCCTTGCTGACCTGCGTATTCCAAGGTTCAAAACAAATATGGGCAAATGTTCTTTTAAATTCTGGGGAGCCACAAATTGGAATTTGCTACCTTCACAGCTCAAATGCGTCAGTAGCCGCCGACACAATTTTAAGAAAAAAGTCAAATCATGGCTCCTCAACAATGTAAAAAACTAGATTTTAAAATGCATGGAAATGTTGTCTGATAAATTGTTGTATGTGGCTACGTTTGTACTGCATTTAAAATGTTCATGTCTATGTAGTTTGTCAAATTGTTATTTATGGTCATGTTTTGTATTGCTCGTCTGTCTGAGACCAAGGACCACAATGGAAATAAGTCTTGACTTTTTTTGTGTAGCATCCTTGAAGTTTTTCTGGATTCTTGTATTTTTTCAAATGTCCAATCAAATCAAATCAAATCGGGAACGACATTTACTGCCCCGTCCAAAAGAGAGGGGACGGGGGAACACAGGAGATAGAGAGGTGTGAAAAGGGCCCCTCAGAAAAAGAAACAGCAGCTGAGAGAGAGAGATCGTGGGAGAGAGAGAGAGAGAGAGAGAGAGAGAGAGAGAGAGAGAGAGAGAGGAGAGAGAGAGAGAGAGAGAGGGAGAGAGAGAGAGAGCGAGCGAGCGGGGTGAGAGAGAGAGAGAGAGAGAGAGAGAGAGAGAGAGAGAGAGGGGGAGAGAGAGAGAGATAGAGAGAGCGAGAGAGCGAGCGAGCGGGGTGAGAGAGAGAGAGGGATAGGGAGAGAACGTTAGGATGCCAAAGAGGATTTGGGCAACCGGCTCCAGTGAAGCAGAGCCCCCCAGAGAGAAGGAAAAAGAGAGAGAGGGAGAGAGAAAGAGAGAGGTGATGGTGGGGAAGAGGTGGGGTGGGGGGGTGAAATGACATGTAGGTGAGCCCGAATGTTCGAACGTTCGTTCGTTACGTTAACATTCGAATTCAAAATCAAAATTCGAATTTTCTAGTTGCAGATAAAGATTAGGCTACACTAATATTATAGTATTAAAAAAAACTGCTAAGTTATATTCATTAAAGAAAGTTGATTTAATAAAAAAGAAAGACTCATTTAATCAGATTAATCACTTTATTATATATATAATTGAGGATTTAGTTTGAGGATATTTATAAAAAATAAAAATAAAATATTATTTTGAAAAACGATATTTTAAAATAAAAAAATTTTTAAATTAAAAACGAAGGTTCGAACGTTCGTTTGAAAACCCTGACGAAGTTCGAATCCCAAAAACAGGCTTCAGGGACAGCCTTAGTAGGGTCTGGGGACAGGTACAGCAGGAGGAGGGAAGGAGAAAAAGGAGAGAAAGAGGAAGTGAAGGAGGGACACCACATGTGCGTGCAGGAAAGACGGAGGGGAGAGAAGGGAGAGAGAGAGAGAGAAAGAGACTCCGTCATAGAACCAATTTCCCTATATGGTTGTGAAGTCTGGGGCCCACTTGCAAACCAAGACTTCACCAAATGGGACAAACACCCAATTGAGAGTCTGCATGCAGAATTTTGCAAATCCATT